>NW_027366642.1:0-68525 GCF_046119375.1 Phyllobates terribilis | reverse complement strand
CGTCGCAAATCCGCCGCTAACCGTTGTTAGCGACGGATTTCACATGATTAGAGACAGATAAATCCGTCGCTGATCATGTGAATTCTAGTAGTGAATGTCATTAATCCAAATAACAATGGTGAAAATACTATGGAAGATAGATATCAACCTTATGGTACTCATAGCCCGAGAGTTGGCCACGTATTTGCAAACGATAGCAATGCCAAATCTACTATTCAAATTATTGATGTACTAGCTTAGTTGTAGTGCCATACATGATATTGTGTAATGTTTTACATTTAATAAAAATTATTTTCTGATTTTGGTATTTGTCAAGGATAAAAAGTAATTTAGTTTTAATAGTATATCAATTTCGTGACATAAGTTAAGCGATATACATATATAAAATATCGTATAATAATAAAAATGAATGAATAGCTACATATCTTCATGTTGGACTCTGAGGGAAAGCAATATATGGACAAAATGGATTAATAGCTATAGCATTAAGCGAAACGATACCTTCTCGACTGCGCAAAAACGATTCGCACTCTTTGGTATGGAAGAATACTCTTCAGGTCCTACACACACTCACCACCACTCACAACAGAAATCAAAGTCTCAACTACCATGCTCACACCTTAAGACAACTTTATCACTCACATATTCTACGAACTACTCTTTGCTCCACCCTATAAGACCATCTGGAATTTCGATGTTTGGGTTTCAGAAGGATGCTCTATGGCATATGAAGGGCCTTAGAGTCAATTTTCCTACATGGTTTACGAGGGTTGATTAAGTTATATATATATTCATACATAAGAAATTTTGAGGGAGTTGCTAGGTTACACATTCATGATAAATTAATACCAAGAAGAAGAAGAGTATAATAACCTGTAAGGTCAAGCTTTGGATAAAGGTCGTATTGGTATGTTTTCGGTATCACTATGAGGTATTGTTTGTTGTTTCACAATGTAGTGGTTCTTGCGTGGTCCGATTTAGAGATCTAAAATTGTTTTTTTAACCCCATAATTAATACATGTTTGGATTGAACGCCTGCTAGGATAGCCTAGAGGAAGAGGTTTAATTTCAACAACTAGTTATACTGAAAAACAGATACTACAAGTCTTGGATTCAAATTCGGAGCCCAGCTACATGCCTATTATTTTGTGGTGTGGTTGATTTCTAGCGGAAGGGAAACCTGTCTCAGCTGTTAAAAAATAGTTGGTTGTTGAGGGACATTCTTTTTCGACAACAACGTCACTATTACTTTATTTTATTAATACTTCTTTGTTATTCTGTTGATCAAGGAATACCTAATTAATCCTTGGATGAAGGATCAAATGAGTATAATGTTTAAAGTGAGTAGGTGAGTACTGATCTGGGTCGTTGATTCACCTTCATCTGACGGCGTATTTCTCACTCTCGTTTTACAAGTTCAATTAAAAGAGAAGGGTATTTTCGTCTTTACACATTTCATATCCCCCCATCCCTCCCTCGCTTGCTCTCTCTGTCGCGATTTCTTCTCCTCCTTTGCTTTTTCGTCCGACCTCCATTGTTTCTGCCACACATCTGCTCCTCCCACACATCTACTCCACCTTCAGCATTGTAGTCTCCAATGTCGTCTTCACCATCTTCCTCTCTTGAAGGAATCCCCTTCAATTTTCTATGCCACTGTTATACCCCTAAAGGCAAGATTTTGTAATTTAGGTTTTCGAAGACGAGGTTAATCAATCTCCGACTACACAATCTCCGACGATGCAATCTCCCTGTTATTGTGGATGTAAGTATCTAAAATGAACTGTAGTATTGCTTGACAAAAATCTAATCTCGTTTAAATAAATTGAATTTTCTGATTGAAACATGTATTTGATTTCTTCGAATTGGAAATCTGTCATTTGACTAGCTATTACTTGTTTGTGGTGTTTTAATTAGAAAATGATTTTTCCCAAGGTTGTGGTTCATTAGCTTTTATCTGATCATCGACCTTTTCTTGTTAAATTGATAGGAAGATGAGTATTTCTGTGTCAAATTAGTGACTGTCCGAGCTGCTTGGTGGCTATGCAGTAATGGCGATGAGTGAGGATCCAGTTCGTGAATGGATCCTCTCGGAAGGTAAAACTAGTGATATTAAAAGGATAAGCTCAGTAGGTGGTGGCTATATTAATCTTGCTAACAGCTATGATACTGATGTCGGCTCTTTCTTTGTCAAAACAAATAGGTATTGGACTATCTGAACTATTGTTGCTGGTTTGCCTCATAATTTTTTCTTTCCAGTGGTGGATAATGCTATGCTAATGCTATGCTTATGTAATATCATAGAACCTGCAATGTTTGAGGGAGAGGCTCTTGGTTTGAGATTAAATCTAACTGGTTTAGCTGTGAGATTGTGTCATGGTTTTGTTAAATTCCTTGCACTCTTACATTTGATGAAAGCGTTGCATCTATATAGCTTGGACAACCCCAAAATTGTCACTTGCCTTTCAGTGATGAAACACTGAACCGGCTTATTTCATGTTCATTTTGGATGCATGTCTTATCTATCATATATAAGTGATCTGTTTGTGATCCAGATTGTGAACATATGTGTTCATTTGGCAAGAGGTGAAAAAGACAACGTTTTTCCAGCTGCAATATCAAAGGACGGGAGATCTTTCAACGACCAGGTAATATGGTCTGAACATCTTGATGATGATATAACTATTCTACAGAAATGTACTGAGTTCTTCTTCTTCTTCTTGTGCAGTTGTTTGGTGCTGCATCAGATGTTCTTAGGCGAATAGGTGAAGACATGAGAATCATACAAGAGTTTATAGAGCTCGGATCTAAAGCCAGAGCTGCAACCTCTGAAGCAATGGACGTTGAAGCTGCTTTAGGAGATATACTTGATGAATTCTTGGACCCTATCCATGTAAATTTCTATCAAATGTGAAATGTACTTATCTTTTAAAATAGATGGATGGCTTGCATGTTGCAGCAGTTAATGTTAGGTTATATGATCATCCTCGTTAATACTTAATACCAAAGGAAGATTCCATTGGAAGCCTATCTTATGATTAGAGGGTTAAGAATTAGTTGGACTCTGATGTCTCATTTGCAATGCAGTATAATTATTAACTTCTCATTATGTTGCGACCTCTAGATATTAAGGATATCATGTTAATCAATTTTCAAATTTAGTCTCTAATTATATTTATCTTATTCTCTTTGGGCATGGTTCTCTTCATATAAGGCCTAGGTTCATGATCTGAGCATACTTTTCATACCCTGTAAATAATATTGTATGTTCATTTGTACCAATTGATTGACTTTGAGATTCTAAATAAATGTTTTTGAGGTTATCTAAATATAGCTTAGATATGTGTATCTGCTCGTGCTTGCTACTTCAAGGATCATCTCCTAGAGCTGCAAATCTGATTTTATTGTGTGTCAAAAATAATATTTAGATGAAGTAATAGGAAATCTGGTTTGTAAACAAAGGTGATTGAAAGTAGAATAAGGCCAATACTTGGTTTCTACTGAGTTGTATGGAAAAAAGTAATGAACAAACCAGCTCAAACAAGATGACACTTGAATTGCACTAGACATTGTACTGTAGTTGATATTGTACTGAACTTAAAGTTGTTTATCTGATCTGTAATGTTAATGTACTGAACTTGAAGTTGTGTTATTTAATTTGTACTGTAGAGGTACTAAGATTTGTATACTGCAGGGTTTGTGAAGGTCGAGAAGAGGGACGAGAAGAAGGCTGGAATGCGTATTCCTCCATTTGATGAAAAACAGCTGGTGTACTTTATTAAAATGAAGGGCAAAGAAGGACACATTGGGTCTGCATTTCAGTCTCCATTTCTACTCCTTCCTGAACACATGAATTTGAGTTTCTTACACAACCCCACAACAATAGATAAATTTGTTGACTGTTGTCCTGTTTGTAGGATGGATTCTTTTCACTTCCTTTTTGTAGTAATACTTTTTTTTAGATGTCAATTGGTCATAATTTTTGGGAAATATCAATCAGTTGATTACGTTTGGTTGATGTTTTTATTGTTTGTTAGTTAAGACTATAGCACCAAATATAAATTTTGTGAAAAAAAAATTCATCAACCGTCAATATAAATTTTTGAACCTTTAATAGAAATTCATGTACTGCTAATATAAATTTCGAAACCTTTAACAGCGTCTCACTGACTCACTTTAAAACTTGTTTGTTGATTTAGATTTCTTGTGATCCTCATTGCAACATCTCCAAACTAGAAAACCTTGTTGAACTCTTTTCTCCCAATGAAATTTTGCACAGATATTCATGTACCGTCAATATAAATTTATGAACCTTTAATAGAAATTTATGTACAACCAATATAAAATTATGAACATTAAATAAAAATTTATGTACCGTCAATATAAAATTCATGTGATTAAAGATACGTGAATCTCCAATGGAATTTTGCGAAAGAAATTCATGTACCATCGATATAAATTTATGAACCTCTAATATAAATTTATGAACATTTAATAAAAATGTATTTACTGTCAATATAAAATTCATGAGATTGAAGATACGTGAATCTCCAATGGAATTTTATGAAAGAAATTCATGAACTGCGAAATATAAAATTTTGAACCTTTACTAGAAATTCATGTACCGCCAACATAAATTTATGAACATTCAATACAAATTTATGAACCTTCAATACAATTTTATGAACCATCAAAATTTATGAACCTTTAATACAAATTTATGAACCTTCCATACAAATTTATGAACCTTTAATACAAATTTATGAACCTTCAATACAAATTTATGAACCTTCAATATAAATTTATGATTTTATTACAAAATTTTAGATTTATAATTTTTATTATAAAATTTTAGATTAATGAATTTTATTACAGAATATTTATGAACCTTCAATCCAAATTTACGTACCTTCAATACAAATTTATAAACCTTCAATACAAATTTATGAACCTTCTATATAAATTTATGAATCATGGACTGAAATGAAAAAGCTTATGAATCCGCAGAATAAATTTTACTACATAAAATTTACGAACCTTCAATACAAATTTATGAACCTTCAATACAAATTTATGGACCTTCAATACAAACTTATGAACCTTCAATATAAATTTATGATTTTATTACAGAATTTTAGATTTATAATTTTTCATTATAAAATTTTAGATTAATGAATTTAATTACAGAAAATTTATGAACTTTCAATCCAAATTACGTACCTTCAATACAAATTTATAAACCTTCAATACAAATTTATGAACCTTCAATATAAATTTATGAATCATGGACTGAAATGAAAAAGCTTATGAATCCGCAGAATAAATTTTACTACAGGAAATTTACGAACCTTCAATACAAATCTATGAAGCTTCAATACAAATTTATGAACCATCAATACAAATTTATGAAACTTCAATATAAATTTATGATTTTATTACAGAATTTTAGATTTATAATTTTTCATCTAGATTTAAAATTTTCCATAATAGAATTTCGGATTAATGAATTTTATTAAAAGAAATTTACGAACCTTAAATTCAAATTTATGAACCTTCAATACAAATTTAAGAATCTTCAATACAAATTCATGAACCTTTCAATATAAATTTATGAACCTTTAATAGAAATTTATGTACCGCCAGTATAAGAAATTTATGTACCATTAGTATAAAATTTATTAACCTAAAATATAGAGCTCGTAACCTATTTTAAAATTCTACAAGAGTTTTAAAATTTCATGAGTTTGTAAATGGGTGAGTGATGCTATAAAAAAAATCATGAACTTACTACAGGAAATTCATGGACCCGAAAGAAGTATCAGAAATGTAAAAAAAAATCACGAGCTAAAAAGAACGTGAATCTCCAATGAATTTTTATTTAAGAAAATTTATGAACCTTATATAATAAATTTATTAACCTTTGATATAGATCCATGAACCTTAAATATAAAACAAAAATAAATTATAGACTTTAAAAATCACATAATTTTTAATAGGTTATTGAACTTACTATAAAAACAAACGATCTTTAAAAAAAGATAACATGAATATCAAAAAACAAACTCATGAGATTGAAGATATGTGAATCCAATGAGATTTTGTGAAAGAAATCCATGTACCGTCATATAAATTCCATGAACCTTCAATACAATTTCATGAACCTTCAATACAATTTCATAAACCTTCAATATAATTTTATGAACCTTTCATACAATTCTATGTACCTTCTATATAATTTTATGAACCTGAATAGAAAACTAACGACCCACAAAAAAATTCATAAATTTCTAAATAGCTGAGTAAGTCCATAAGAAAAAACTAGTAAAGCTGGAAAAAATTAATAGACATCTAAAAGGAAATTAATCATAAAAAAGACGCAAACCTTCATTTAAATTTTTTGGGTTTTTATGAACCTTCAATATAAATGCTATGAACGTGCAATATAAATTCATGAACGTATAATAGAAAACTCATTAGACATTAAAAAATCTCTTGAACTTGCATGAATAAAAACATAAATTTATACATAAAAAACAATATAATTAAATAAAAACATGATAGATTTTCACAAATTAGAAATAAAAAACGAACAAATTACAAGGAAAAAATCACAAATTCTAAAAAAACCATGGACGTAATTGAAAATACATATGAACCCGCAATATAAATTAATGATCCAAGAATATAAAATTCATGCACCTATAATATAAATTTAATGAACCTTCACAAAATCTCTTGAACTTGACCGAAAAATTTCCGGGCAAGTTTGTTGCATTTTCTATTACAAGAGTTATTAAGACTTTTTTGTATTGGACAATCCTCAAATTAAGGAGATTATCTGTAATAGGTTGATCATCTAGTTCTCTTCTACACGATAGAAAGTAAGAACAACCAACCAAAATTAGAGAAATGTACAAGATTCAATAGAGATACAAAGGGCATTACAAGACCAAATATCGGTTCTTATCTACGAAGGGCTGACTTTACCTTGCAAGACAAACAACAAATTCAATATCAACAGAAGTTACATGTTCGAATAACTAGTACAGAACAGATGTATTGTTGCCTTGCTCCAGGGCAGTCAACCATAAGTAGAACCCTCGGTACAACCTCATCAATAGCTACATCCATGTTTTGCTTCTGGAATGAATTTAGTATATCTTCATCCTCTTCATTATCATCAATACACTTGGCATACAACCTCATCAGTAGCTACATCCACTTAGCTACATCCACTTATCTACACGTAGTCCAGCTCCTTTTCCAGTTTTTCCACGCCATCTCAGTACAGCTTTGTAATGACTTCCGGAATGACTTGAGGTTGCTGATGAAGTGAAGAGTGAAGTAGCATCTGAGAAGGATGAAAAGCCAAAGTTTCAAGCATTCACAGGGAAGAAGTATACACTAAAATAGCTTATTTGATGAGGCCATTATATTGTTAATCAGAGAGACATTTATTTTTCTACTAATGTCATTGCATAAACTTTAACCTGGATGAAACACCTGATTTATTATTATCCATGCTCAGTTTTCATTTATCAGAATTACAGAATACACTGTAAATGGATAAGGAAATTGTACAGCTACAACAATAGATTAGCAGGATACGACACCAACTCATCAATCGAATCTGTGTTCAAGATTATGCAGTTGCAGATAATAAACCACACCATCAACATCTTTAGGTTTTGTGTTGAACACATATCCCACTGAATCACCACATAACACCACATCAACTCATCAATGGGCTCTGTGTTCAAGATTATGGTATGGCACCCGCAAAACTGTGCATTTTACCTGAACCACGGCGTAAGGTGAGTGATGCCAATCCAACACTCCGTGGATCCTAGCCCTCTTCTTCAGATTAGCAGGTTACCTAATTCAAGACCAATCAAATCAGTGCACAAATCAAGCTTTCATCAGAGAATGCTCACCAATGTATGCGACGCCGAGGAAAGCCGAAGCAATGTACATGAGAATCCACAACTACAATGAAGAATGAAGAGTTTCCTGTCGCTTTGGCGCGTCGTTGGTGCCACTGAAGTCGGAGAGGAAAAGATCGATGGAATGAGGAGGAAGGAGGCGGAGATCGATCAACTCCTCCTTCAATCTTCTCCTTCACCAGCCAGAACTTCAACCATCGACTCTTCCTTCGCCAAAACATCAGCTTTTGCTCCCTGGTTCAGAAATGGAATTTTGGAGAAGAGGGAGAGGAAGGGGAGTTTAAGCTCCTTGATTTCGGACTTCGACAGCGTCATTGTTTGGGACAAAATAGTCGCCTGTCAGAGACGGGGTTTTTGGGTTGAAAGGTGGGAGGCGACGAAGGAAGGGGAAGAGATTAGGGATTTGCAGACGTTGAGGCATGATTTATATCGGGGCATTTTAGTCTTTTTATCCCATATTTTAATTAATTACAAAAATGTCATTCATTTGTATTTAACCAGTGTGCCTAATAACTTTTTTTCTTTGTTTTTTGTAAATTTCGTGAACCGTTGATCATTCCGATCCAACGGTCTAAGTAACTACTCACCTACTCATCTTAACACTTCTACTCACAGGAACCTCCCTCTTAATCCTTGTACTAATTCAAGATTTTGTGAGATAATTAATTCAATATGCATTTATTGAAGAGGAGGAAAAAGATCTTGTGTTTGAGCTAATTGATCCTTGTACTAACATAGTGGAATCAAGACCTTGTAAGATAATTAATTGAATATGCATCTATCAAAGAGGAAGAAAAAGATATTGTATTTGAGAATCATGTTTAGTCTGATATGTTATTGAGAAATAGTTAAGTGTATTTAATTTTCTCCATTAAAAGAGGACTGAATATTTTCCAGAGGAATTATAACCAAGTAGAGAAGATACTGCAAGATTATATCCTAGAACAAGATAATTTTACAAGATATCATTATACTAGATGATCTTTCAATTCTATGAATTTGAAATGCTATTGTCTGCATTATCATTAACACCCATAAATATACAATGGCTAGTATCAAACTCCTAAACTCTATATATACCCAACTTTATTAAAAGATTCGAATCCACCACAATTATTAGTTATAAACAATCACTCCTCTCTCTGAAGTCTCAACACAAAAATTCCCCTTTCTAAATCATGATTATGGCTAAAACCCATACAAATTATTCCTTTGTAGTAATTTTATTCATTGTTTTTAGTAGCCAAATGCTATTGGCTCAAGCATGACATTCGAATACTATGAATGAGGTTCAATCATCATCGCCAATGGGTGAGGAAAATTTTGGGATCAGTTCTGAACCCATATTCAACACTCATTCTAATATCCAAGAATATGTCATTAAGAAAGATTATTATAGTAAAAATTTCATGGAAGATGAAGTTCAACCCGATTACAGTGGTCCTGGAAAAAGTCCGGGACATGGCCACAATTTTGAGATTCATAATAGTCTACAAGAAAATATCATTAAGTCAGATCATGATGGTGAAACTAGTAAGGAAGATGAAGTTCAACCCGATTATACTAGTCCCAGTAAGTGCCCGCGACATGGACACAAATTCAAGGTTCGTAGTAGTATACAAGAAAATTTCATTAAGCCCGATCATGATGGTGAAATTTCTATGAAAGATGAAGTTCAACCCGATTATAGCAGTCTTAGCAAAAGCCCGGGACATGGGCACATATTTGAAGTTCATAATAGTCCTCAAGAAAATGTCATTAAGCTAGATAAGAATGGTCAAAGCCCGGGAGCTGGCCACGTATTTGCAGAAGGTATCAATGCCTAATATACTATAGAAATTTTTGATGTACTTGCTTAGTTACAACGACATACACGAGATTGTGTAATGTTTTACCTTCAATTAAAAAAAAAACTGATTTTCATATTTGTCAAGGATAAAAACTATATTAGTTATTGATGGTATATCAATTTATTAACATAAGTTAATTGATATACATATATGAAATATCATATAAGAATAAAATGAATGAATAGATACATATCTTCATGTTGGACTCTGATACAAAAACAATATTTGGACATAATGGATTAATAGCTACAACCATAAGCCAAAGTATACCATCTGGACTACGCAAAACAAAAAATCTAACGCTTGGGTCTGGAAGAACACTGTTCAAGTCCAAAAACACTCTCATCACCACTCACAACAGAACTGCAAATCTCAACTACCATGTTCTCACCTTCAGACAACTTTGTCACTCACATAGTCTACGAACTATTCTTTGCTCCACCATTTTACTGCAATTGGAGTTTTGGTAAGTTTCATAAGGATGCTCTCTGGCATATTAAGGACCTTAGTGTCAATTTTCCTGCATGGTTTATGAGGGTTGATAAAGTTATATATATTTATAGATAATAAATTTTGACCGAGTTGCTAGGTTTAACCATTCAAGATCAATTAATACCAAAAAGAAGAAGAGTATAATAACATGTAAGGTCAAGCTTTGGATAAAGGTCATATCGTTGTTTAAGTATAACTATAAAGTGTTGTGTGTTGTTCCACAATGAAATGGATCTTGTGTGGTCCGATTTGGAGATCTTTTAACCCCATAATTAATACTAAGTCTGCATCAAACGCCTATCTAGGTAGCCTAGACGTTGAGGTTTAACTTGAAGAACTAGTTATACTGAAAACAGATACTAAAAAGTCACAGATTAAAATTCAGAGACCAAATACATGCCCTATTATTTTGTGTTGTGGTTTATTTCTAGCGGAAGGGAACCCGTCTAAGTCAGTTAAAAAGCCAGTTGGTTGTTGAGGGTCTTTCTTTATCGACAACAACGTCACTATTAATCTCTGGTATTAATACTTTCTTTGTTATTCTGTTGATCCAGGAATAGATAATTAATCCTTGTATTAACGTAGTGCATGCAAGACTTTTGTGAGATAATTACTGGTATATTCATCCACTGAAGGGGGAGAAAAAGATCTTGTGATTGAGCTAATTGATCCTTGTACTAACATAGTGATTCAAGACCTTGTGAGATAATTAATGGAATATGCATGTATTAAAGAGGAAGAAAAAGATTTGTTTTTGAGAATCATGTTTAGACTGATATGTTATAGAAAAAGAGTTAAGTGTATTGTGATACTCCGTTAAAAGACTGTAATTTTTCAGAGGAATTATAACCAAGTAGAGAAGATACTGCAAGATTACATCTTAAAATAAGATGATTTTCCAAGATATCATTCATACAATATATCCTAGAACATCTTTCAATTCAATGAGTTTGAAACACTATTGTCAACATTATCATTACCCATAAATATACAATGGTTTGTATCAAACTCCTAAACTCTAAACCCAACTTTATTAAAAGATTCCAAACCACCAAAATTATGAGTTATAAACATTCGCTCCTCTCTTTCTAGTCTCAACACATAAATTCCCATTTTATAAATCATGATTATGACTAAAATCCATACAAATCATGCCTTTGTAGTAATTTTATTTATTGTTTTTACCAGCCAAATGCTATTGGCTCAAGCAAGACATTTGAATACAATGAATAAGGTTCAATCTTCATCACCAATGGATTTGGAAAATTTTGAGATCAGTTCTGAACCTATATTCAACACTCATAGTAATACAGAAAATGTAGAAAATATTACGTAACACTTTTGAGATCAGTTCAGAAAATATTACTTAAGGTAATGCAGAAATTTTGAGATTAGTTCTGAACCCCATATTCAACACTCATAATGTAACTTAAGTAAAACTTTTGGTGACATATAGTATCACTTTGAAAAGTGTTTCTATACATCTATTTAAATAACACTTTTTATTATTATAAGTATCATTTTAGAAGTGTCATTTATAATTCCTTATGTAACACTATTTTATCTTTAGTAACATTTTAAGTAGCTTTTTGGGATATATAATAATACTTTACAAGACATTATGTATCACTTTTCATGAACTATTGTAACACCATTTTAAGTATTAGGTAACATTTTTCCTTTTTAACAAGCACCAAATTTTGTTTTTGCAATTCATATTATTATGATAAAATTGCCCGAAGCCACCCCTTATCTCAAATATTGCCCAAAGTCACCCCTTATATCAAAGTTTGTCACAAGTCACCCAAATTTTACATTTTTCTTGTCCAAAGCCACCCGACCCTCTATTCCTTTGAATTTTTAACAGAATTTCGTCTTTTTGACCGTTATACCCCAAGAACTCCGTTATTTGCCTCCTCTTTACCAAAAAAGTAAGGTTTTTACCAAAAAAAAATTAATTAAAAAAAATTGGATGAAAAGTAGAATCCCAAAATTTCTCTTGCGTTCTTCGTTGTTCTATTTCATGTCCTTTAATGGTGGAAGTTCCGTGAGTTTATTGGATGAACGAAAATCAGAAGAAATCAATAAACTCATAATTATATTTATAACATTCTTGCACTCTCAACTGAACAACAAAACACAGTCAACATCATCATAGGCTTTATCCAGCTTCTTATGCAGATATCCTAGTATTCCTCGAGCTCTATTTAAGTGTTGAAACTAATGCGTTACAATATACTTTGACTTGATACTGTGCAGATTTGAACACTGATTTGTTAATAAATATATTACTGAACCTTGATTAAACAGGAAGGAAGAAGCTTTTGTACACTTCTCCACAAGACAAGGTGCAAAATCTGTAGTAAGGTGTTACTGGATTTCTACCTCTATTTGAGCTTCCATATGCACATATTCTGTAATCGACGCTTGTAGCAATCAAGCATGTACAATGGATTAAATTTCTTAGGCATATTGCTATACAATTAAAATATTCTAACATGTACATTATGATAATTGACCAAGATTCAAGATTTTGAGGAACTCCAATACCCTAGAAACAAAATTTCAGCAATCTACTTCACAAGAAATAAACAGAAGAAATACTCAATAAATTTCTACAGTCTACTCCTCAACAAGTAGCTTCTTAACAAGATTAAACATGGATTGTTGAACAAACAAAGGCATAGCATGGAGCAAATGCTGAGATTCAAAGGACGTAACAGTTAACATGCAATTTCCCAGAGACAATAAAAGATTAAAGTACATACTTGAATCTTCGGTATCTTCTGTTCTTGCGATTGCTTGCAAAGTTTTTTCGATTTGGTCGAATGACTAAATAAATGAAATTAAGGGGGAAATTTCACATATTGTACCATCCTCAGGGAGAGTGTCTTGCATCCACTCCTCATCCACTAAATCAATCAACATTCCCAAGCTGAGTCACTCCGCCATTAAAAAATTGTGACAGGGTAATATTATATTAGTTATTTCATTTAATAAAACTGGTTTGTTCCGGATATTTTTCTAAAGTAAGCGTTTACGCTCTTCTCGGGTTTTCTTTACGGTTCTTTTCCGGGACGCCTTTATTGAACCGTTAGGGTTAGTTGGTTATAAATATCTTGTTTGTAACCCTTTGGAAATCATCCAATTATCAAATACAATTTCCAACCCTAAAACTCTCTGTTTTTATCAATCTGATTTCCCAACCTTTGAATCAATCCTTCTCCCCTTCGTGGTCGATTCTAGGCCGGTAATCCCCTTTCCTCGAGTTCAAGGAAGAACTCTGGCTCGGGATCCTATCCGTACGTCGCACTAACCTACCGGCACTGTCTCATTGGTATCAGCTTCAAGTTCGATTCCCTCTCCTGTGGATATGGTCAATACTCGCACGCATGCAGAATCCGCCGCCGCCTTGGCTGAGCAATTGGAAGAGGTCCGTCGGAATTCAGAGACCTCATCTTAGTCCCTGAAGGACGAATTGGCAGAAATTCGACAACTTCTCCTCAATCTGATGCCTAAAACACCGTCTCCCTCCCCGGAATCCACCGCCCCCATCAACACCGCGCTCCCGAGTTTGCAAAATCCGACCTTTGCCCAAACTGGAATTGGCCAACAGCACCACGGCTTTCTGGACCCTTCTGCCACCAGCAACCCCACCGCCCTCGATGTCGCCCGCCCTCCTCTCCTCAACGGCGGCCTTGCTACACGCCTTTCAAAGGTGGAATTCCCCCGATTCGACGGTACCCTGTGTCGGGAATGGTTATACAAATGTGAGCAATTCTTCCTCCTTGATGGAACATTGCCGGAGCTTAAAGTCCGATTTGCCTCCCTCCATCTCTACGGCAAGGCTCTACAGTGGCATCATAACTACATGGCTTCCAGGTACGATACTTTTCCCTCTTGGCCCGAATATATAATTGTTGTCTCGGCAAGATTTGGTCGTTTGTACGATGGCCCATTGGCAGATTTGGTTAGTCTGAAACAAGGAACTGATTCTGTTGAGGATTATCTCGACAAGTTCGAATGCGCCCTCACCCGCCTTCACTTACCGATTGCACATGCCTTATCCATCTTCCTGACAAACCTCAGTCCCCACCTTGCTCTACATGTCCGGCAATTTAATGTCCATAAAATGACTGAAGCGGCACGTATTGCGCGCCTTCATGAGTCTGCTATAACTCTCACACCCCAGCCTAACCGGCCTCGAGCTCCCTTCAATCCATTCTAGAAATTCGGCACCACCAAACCACCTCTCTTACCCGCACCCGACAATCCAAAAACTCCCACCTCCACCAAACCTCAATTCACCCCAAAACAGTCCTTCGACAAACAGCCCAGCCGATTCACTTATGAGGAAATGCAAGACCGTCGTAGCAAAGGACTTTGTATGTTTTGCGACGACACTTACACCCTTGGCCATCATCTCAAGCACCGACGTTCTCAGATTTTTGTCATGGAATGTGATGAGGAAGACGACGCTGATATTGATTCACCCGCAGAACCTAGTCCGGAGACCACCGAATCTGATATTACTCCCGCCGACCAGTCGCAAATCTCTGTCAACGCACTGGATGGTTCGGCCACTTTTAATTGTATGCGCGTTGTCGGACAGGTTGCAAAGACGCGCATCCATATCCTAATTGACCCCGGCAGCACCCATAATTTCCTTGACATCGCTAAGGCCAAAGAATTAGGTTACACCTTCGAATATGTCAAACCTCTTGCAGTAGCCGCTGCCAACGGCAACTCCATGCTCTCCTCCTACCGATGTTTTGACATCCAGTCGCGTCTCCAGGGGTACTATTTCAGTACAGAAGTTCGCACATTACCGCTGGATTGTTGTGATCTCGTTTTGGGTGTGCAATGGTTAACAACATTGGGTCCGATCTGCTGGGATTTTTCGAACCTCCGGATGGTATTCTCTATGGACAACAACAAGTACGTCCTGCGCGAGATTACTAAACAAGCAGGCAAACTCATCATAGGCAGTACTCTTAACAAACTGTTGTTGCGAACGCCACAAATTGCCTTCCTATACATCCGCGAAGTTTAGCCAGACATTGCCCCGCTTCTTCCCGAGGGCCTATTATCCCACATCTCCACTACGGGTACAACCATGGACGCGGACCGCCGTCTACAGATCCTTCTTGATCAGTTTTCCGATGTGTTCGCTGAACCTGCTGAACTCCCCCATTCTGTGAAGGCTTCGATCATAGCATTCCCCTCTCATCCGGCGCGAACCCCATAAACACACGCCCCTACCGCTATCCCTCCCTCAAAAAGGACATCATAGAGAACTTAATATAGGATATGTTATCCAAAGGGATTATCCAAGACAGCAGCAGTCCGTATGCCTCTCCTGTGGTCCTCGTGAAGAAAAAGGATGGAACTTGGTGACTCTGCGTCGATTATCAGGGCCTCAATCAACAAACCATCAAAGATAAGTACCCGATTCCTTTACTAGAAGATACATTAGATGAACTTGGCGACTCTCGCTATTTTTCTAAGCTGGATTTACGTGCAGGATTCCATCAGCTACGAATGGCGCCCGAGGACGTGTACAAAACCGCGTTTAAGACGCACACCGGCCACTATGAATTCCTCGTCATGCCTTTCGGCTTGACCAACGCGCCGTGCACATTTCAGGGACTCATGAACCGCGTCTTCTCCCACATCGCCCGCCAGTTCGTGCTCGTCTTCTTTGACGACATTCACGTCTACAGCTCCACTTGGGAAGATCACTTGCTCCATCTTGACGTTGTCTTCTCCGTCCTGCCAGAACCGGCTATACTTAAAACCCTCCAAATGCACTTTTGGGGCCACTACTATTGAATACTTGGGCCATTTTATATCCGCCAACGGCGTGAGTACCGATCCAAGCAAGATACGAGCCGTTGAAGCCTGGCCGACACCCAATACACAGAAGCACCTCCACAGCTTTCTCGGGCTCGCCAACTATTACCGGCGCTTCATCAAAAAATATAGTTTGATCGCTCGTCCCTTGTCGACTATCCTAAAGAAAGACGGCTTTCACTGGTCAGCCGACGCCGAGTCTGCTTTCAACGCACTAAAGACTGATCTTGCCTCCTCCCCGTCCTCGCTTTACCCGACTTTGATAAGGTCTTCTTCGTCGAAACTGACGCCTCTAACACGGGTATTGGTGCGGTGCTAATGCAAGACCACCATCCGATCAGTTATATCAGCCGCGCACTTGGACCGCGTCACCAGTCTCTATCCGTCTATGAAAAGGAGCTCATGGCGGTTGTACACGCCGTCCAGACATGGTCAGCTTACCTCACCCACCGACCTTTTATTATCCACACGGATCAGAAGAGTCTGAAGTATTTGCTCGAGCAGAAGGTCACCACCCCGTTCCAACATATGTGGCTTTCCAAGCTTATGGGTTATTCTTACAAGATTCAGTATAAGCAAGGGAAAGACAACGTCGCTGCGGATGCATTATCTCGGGTATGTGGTTCGCAATTACTTAGTATCACTCTTTCCCATGCCAGCAGCAACTTCTACAACTCCATAAAGGCCCTATGGTAGTCCGACCCAATCTGCCAGAAACTGATAGCGGAAATCTCCGCATCACCAGCCTCCCATCCCGGATATTCGTACATCAATGACGAGCTCCGCTATAAGGGCAAGCTCTACATCAGAAACGATCCAGCAGCTAAAACCCATATCTTCAAATGGTTGCACGACTCCGCATTGGGCGGTCACTCGGGTCGGGACGCGACTAATCAGCGCATCAGATCATTGTTGTTTTGGCCGCGTATGACCGTTGAGATCCAGAATTACATCCGGAATTGCGACACCTGCCAGCGCAATAAATATGATCAAACCGCAAAACCGGGTCTTTTACAGCCTCTAGCAGTACCCGAGGGCGTGTGGCAAGACATCAGCCTCGACTTCATTGAAGGATTGACGCCATCTCACAATAAGCATTGCATCCTCGTTGTTGTCGACCGACTCAGCAAGAATGCGCACTTCATCGCGCTCTCCCACCCGTACACAACGCTGGACATCGCACAAGCTTATTTGGATAACGTGTTTCGTCTACATGGGATGCCGAAGTCCATTATTAGCGATCGTGACCCAAATTTTCTCAGTGAGGTATGGCGTGAATTATTCCGGGTCCATGGCGTAGATCTTTGCTTCTGCACGTCCTACCACCCGCAAACTAACGGGCAGACCGAAATCACAAACCGCACTCTGGAGACTCACTTGCGGTGTATGACGGCAGACACGCCCTCTAGTTGGAGCAAGTGGCTTCCGCTTGCCGAGTGGTGGTTTAATACTACCTTTCACACAGCCATACGTTGCTCTCCTTACGAGATTGTATACGGCCAGCCCCCGCCACTCCATATGCCATACTTACCCGGAGAAAGCACTTCTGCCGTCGTCGACCGCAGCATGAAAAAACGCGAGGACCTGATCGCGGTATTGAAATTCCACCTTCATCGCGCGTAGAACAGAATGAAGCAAGCCGCGGACAACCACCGATCCCCTCGGAGTTTTCAAATAGGGGACTATGTCTATTTGAAGTTGCAGCCGTATCGACAACATTCCCTCAAGACTCGAATGTCGCACAAGCTTTCGCCTCGCTTATACGGTCCTTACAAAGTTGTCGACACAGTGGACCCGTCGCCTACAAGCTTGAACTGCCAGCATCCGCAGCTGTCCACAATGTTTTCCACGTGAGTCAACTTAAACTCTGCACCACACCACCATCAACCGCCCCAGCTCTACCACAGTACCTCTTCGATGTCGGGAATCTCAAGGAACCGGAAGCTATCCTGGAACGCAAGATGGTCAAACGCCGCAACACCGCTGTCACAAAGGTCCTAGTAAAATGGAAGGGTTACGATCAGTCTCAGGCGACTTGGGAATTCTACCAGGACTTCATCACAAAGTTCCTAGCATTTCATCCTTGAGGACAAGGATGTTCTCAACGGGGGAGTGATGTGACAGGGTAATATTATATTAGTTATTTCATTTAAGAAAACCGGTTTGTTCCGGATATTTTTTCTAAACTAAGCGTTTACGCTCTTCTCAGGTTTTGTTTACGGTTCATTCCCGGGACGCCTTTGTTGAACTGTTAGGGTTAGTTGGTTATAAATATCTTGTTTGTAACCCTTTGGAAATCATCCAATTATCAAATGCAATTTCCAACCCTAAAACTCCCTATTTTTATCAATCTGATTTCCCAACCTTCGAATTAATCCTTCTCCCCTTCGTGGTTGATTCTAGGCCGGTAATCCCCTTTCCTCGAGTTCAAGGAAGAACTCTGGCTCGGGATCCTATCCGTACATCGCACTAACCTACAGGCACTGTCTCAAAAATCGACAAGCTTGTGTTTCTTTTTATCCTAAAAACAACTGATTCAATCAGTATTGTGGCAACAAACTCAATCTCCAAGGGGCGCTCATAGCTCGAAAGCACAAGGAAACCTAATTCAATCTAATCTAGGACAGAGAGGATTACGAAACTCACCTGAAATGGAGGTTTCGAAAGCAAAAGAGAGAATTGCAGAGTTTGACTGTGATCAGCCTAAAAACGGAGGAAGAAAAATTGTGAAATTTGGGTGGCTTGTGGCAAAAATTCAACGGAATAGAGGTGGGGTGGCTTTGGGCAAGAAAAATGTGAAATTCGGGTGGTTTATGGTAAACTTTGATATAAGGGGTGTCTTTGGGCAATATTTGAGATATAAGGGGTGGTTTTGGGCAATTTTCTCTATTATTATTATTGCTATTATTATTTGGAATCTAAATTACATTAGTTTGTTAATATAGAAAATATTAACATGTGCATCTCAAATTGTCGTATGATATATAGCTAGATAATGAATAGTTAATATTAATATAACATCTCATAGTTATAAAATATCCCCAAAACCAACATAGTAATAAAACCTAAATGAGAAATGATAAATGTTGATCACTAAAAAGTGATGTTCATTGACAAAAGCCTAAATCAACAAAGTTCGGTACGTCTAACAGACATTAACTATATATATGTATGTAATTTATGTTATATAGGCATATCCGGCCTTCAGCTAATATGTCCAAAAAGACCTAAAAGAAAAACCATGTCATATGCTAGTAACTAACTGCAAAATCTCTACTCCAAGCTTTTGACTTCATCTATTTGATCCTATATATATGTACATATAAAAATCAATATAGAAAAATAAAAGTAAGGAGAAGTCGTTAAATCAACTTATAAAAGTAAATAAGATTTTGTTGTTACCTTCCACATCAAAGATAGACCAAGTGACCTTAAACCTTCACGTTTGAAGCCCTTGCATCCATATCTAACGCCAATCTCTAATAAACCACTAAATAAATACTGACTAGAAAATTAGTACATTATGTTTTTAGACCAACATAAACATGCAAAAAACCGATATAAATTTGAATTATAACGTCTAACTTAACAAAACAATGTACTTGTATTTTCAAATAACAAACACAACAATAAAACTGTCAATAATATAATATAAATATAATAAAAATTTAACTACACTCAGAAACACTTCCATTTAAAATGAAGATATCCAGTTCAATAAGTGGATGATTAATTCACAAAAAATTTCCTTAATCTCAAAATTTAGGCACACTGAAGTTTTCTATTTCACCAAAAAATTTCTATGGACTAACACTAGAACAGTTCAATGAGATTTTTCTTAACCTCAAAATTCATTTCGGAAACAAACTTTCACAAAATTCTTTCAATACAACATTTGATAACAAAAGAGGTTATGCAGAAGTTGTTACACCACATGTTGAGATTTCAGAGCTTACTTTAATATCTTCACATCTAGCATCCAATGGCATTATACTTGTAACAACATGACTATCTAACCCAACAAGTGCATGCACTTCATAAGCAAGTTGTTGCAAATCTGTTGAGCTGGATGTCGTCAACTCTTTATTCAATGACTGACACTGAGAGGTTTTAAAACCAGAACCGTAAGACTTTTGTAAGGTTGTTCTACATAAGTAGCATATTTGCAACATACTTTATGCATCTATAACCATGGGATATTATGTAGATTTAGAATATTAAAACTTCAGGAAAAGTCCATTCATTAGAAAATAATGGAAAAAATAATAAGTATCACTCTATTGGGCATTAGTTCAATGAAATATGACTATTGAGTAAACAGTTTTACTCAATTTAAAACACTAGTCCAAACAAATATGACAACCAATCACAACAACATAGCTCAAACAAAATTTTATTAGCATGTATATGATATCCGTGTTTTTAGTATTTCGCTTGTCTTTGTCATATAGTGCTTGAAATATTACGAATACCATCGGAATGAAGCTACCTTAGGTAGCAAGTCCACTATTTTTCCAGTTGTCATTTCAAATGTACATATCTTCATTATTGCTGTAATAGCATATCCCTAAAGTAAGAGAAAGGCACGGGCCCTTAGAATATATTTAAAAACATAACACTAAACCTGACCCAGTTCACTGGAACCATTCCAGCTGGACTTCAAGATAATGAAACTTTTATCAAAAACCTTTGTAGGCTACTAATTAGTTCTTAGGGCAGTGCAAATTTCATGTACTTACGTATTGCACACCTATAATCAACATGCTAAGATAGTTTTACAAGCACCTTTTTTATATAAAGAAGCATAAACACACAATTACACATCCAATAATATAGCTAATTTTTTTGGTGTTTCACTCATCAATTCTGGTAAGCTTTTTCGAGTCAGAAACTCAAAGTCAAATTTTCTTCACAATATCATCACATGAATAGGCATCTACCACATCATACAGCTATCTGTTAATGTAAGAAGTAGAATAATTTCCATCTGCAGTCCCATATTTCAACACCCGTGTATTAAAACATACCGCAATGTACTTCTTATACAACTCCTTTGCAAGCTCATTATCGTTAACCTGTATCAGAAGACAAGACAATATTTAGAATGAAAAAAATAGTACTATGTATTTTACCCATGAGAGATGCATTATTGGTTAACCCTTAGTTTCATTGGATGAGTCCTTGTTAGCCTCGCAACCTCCCACATAGAACCCTAGAGATATATTTACAAGTAATTGGATAGAAGACGGATAATCTGTAATTTTGTAGCTATTATAGGAGGTTCCAATAGGAAAACATTACTAGAGAGAACCCAGATTATTATAAGTACTAAAGTTCTGTCGGTGAAATAATCTTAAGAGATAAAAATTATGCAAAGAATAAAAAGATATCCATTACATGGACTCCATGTAAGAACGAGGTTCTTTTCTTATTATCAAGTATAGCAAGTAGATGAATACTAGCCCTATTAATTGAGACTGGACAACTAATAACCCAGCTGAGAACTCTGTTTTAGTCCAAAGAAAGGGTTACTAAGACACCACAACAAAAGCCAGACCCAATCTATGTGGAATTTCTAATGAACCATTTCTTCGACAATAGTTGAAACTTAGAAACGGACTTGTAGGCTAGCCCTAATCGGGATTTGTAGGCTATACTTAATTATACAAATTAAGTAAAAACACAAACAAATTATTACTTGTACATCTAAATAAAGGAATTCAGTTCAGGAATTCATAATCAAAATTTCACCTTGATCATTCCTACTGGATTAACTCATTTTGATATATGCATATTAACTCAATGTGTCTCTCAATCACTAGAGAATTATTTTCCTACTATATTTCAATTTCATCATTATCTACTACATTTCACCATCATAAGTGTGCAGTAGCATGATTTTATGCAAATTAACTCAATTTACTGGATTTGACCTAAACAAAATTTCTAATATAGGAATTCAGTTCAACAGTAGCACAAACAATAGAGTTAATCTACACAATGTTATAATTATCTAATGCAGTTCAAGAATTCAGTTCAGCATTAGCACAAATCAAATGAGTTAATCTCTAGACTGAAACTAAATTTCTAAAATCAATTTCATAATCATCTAATCTACTCTGAAATCACAATCCGCAGGAGGACAAATCAATTGAGTTAATCTGCACTATTGGATTAAATTTAAAAGGGGATTTTTTTTTTACCGGGGGAGAAAACTCAGAAGAAAAATTCAGTTGTAGATAACAGTTCAACAGAGTAAATACTCATCGACTTTGAGTTAATCTCTTCTCTCTTAGTTCAGTGGTAGACAGAAACAAAATCAACACAAAGCATTCTCAATTTAGGAATTCAGTTCAGCTAGCCATCTCTACCTCTCCATCATCGTGTTCGGGGTCATCTCCGGTCTTCTCCCTCTCAACAGACCGTCGTTGTCTTCGTGCTCAAACTCTTGTCCTCGAGCATGAAGGTGAAGAGGACAAATGTTACTGGCTGATCTTTAGCAGTCCGAGGTAGCAGCGCATTGGCGGCCATCGACCGTTTGATGTGAGCCTATGGCAATGCTGAGTGCGATTGAGAGGGAAGACGATGTGAGTGAGAGGAAAAGTACGAGCGATAACATCACATTAACGTTTTAAGGTTTTACTTGTTATGTGCTTCTATTTCAGTTTCAATTTTTGATCCGTAATTTTTTTTGAGTGCCTAGGTATTGTTTTAAGCGCCTAGCCCGCCCAGCCAAAATAAAATGGCCAGCCTTTTTTTGGCATTATATTCGCCCAGCAACGCCTTGTACTATATCTTTAGACGAGCATTATTTAAGTGTCGTCTAGCTATAAATATTTAGGGTAAAATTATAACGTTGTGCATTCACCTAACGCTTTGGCGCAATTTTTAGAATACTGACTATAGGTAGAAAGTTATGGGACAGAAGGAGATTGAGGTAGAATGTAGAGGAAGTTTAGGATTGGGATGTTTGATATGCGTTTATTTCATTTTAATTGTTCTTTTAAAAAATTTCAACGACTCTTAGTTGTTTATTATTTGTAGCAATAATTATCATTTTAATTGTTCTTTAAATTATTTTGGATCTCAAATTATGAAAGTCTAATATATTTTAAGCACAATAATGTTAAGTGTAGAATATTTGGCAAAAATGTCATACAACTGTTTTAAGTATCAGTTTAATTTATAAGAATAGGTAACACTATAATCTATTGTTACTTAAAATATTTAGTATTTAAAAGTGTTACTTTATAATATTACTTATGTTGAATGTGTTACCGTAAGTGTTACATTTAAAAATATATTACCAAAATTTTACTTATATTTTCAATTTTTTTGCATATAAAAAAGTGTTACCATCACATATTACCTAAAGTCACTTCTATAGTAGTATTCTTGTAACCTAGGGATATCTTTGGCTATGCCCCCATACACTAGTACATAAGTGGGTTTATGTAACACCCATAAAGTGTTATATAAAGTCATTAAAGTGTTACTTAAGGTAATATGTAACACTTTATTGGGTGATACATCCGTCCGTGTCGCCTAAGGTCTTACGTAACACTTTTGGTGCAATATAGTATCACTTTGAAAAATGTTTCTATACATAATTTAAAGTAACACTTTTTAATATTCTAAGTATCATTTTAGAAGTGTTATCTAAAATTCATTATTTAACACTTTCTTATCTTTAGTAACATTTTAAATCATCTTTTTAAACATATAGTAATATTTAACTAGACATTATGTATCACTTTTCATGAACTATTGTAACACCATGTTAAGTATTAGGTAATATTTCTCCTTTTTAAAAAGCATCATGTTTTAAAAAGCATCATGTTTTGTTACTAGAATTCATATTAACATGTGCATCTCAAATTATCATATGATATATAGCTAGAGAACGAACAGTTGATATTGATACTAGAATTCATAATTACATAAATATCTCAAAAACCAACGTAAGAATAAAATCTAAATAAGAAATGATAAATATTGATCACTAGAAAGTGATGTTCATTGACAAAAGCCTAAATCAACAAAGTTGGGTACGTCTAAAAGACATTAACTGTATATAACGTATGTAATTCATACTATATATTCATATACGGCCTTTAGATAATATGTTTAAAAAGACCTCAAAAAATAAACCATGTCATATGCTAGTGGTTAGCTGCAAAATCTCTCCAAGACTTTACCTTCATCATTTGATCCTATATATGTTCATATAAAAATTAATACAGAGTAGTAAAAGTAAAGAGAAGTAATTAAATCCACATTTATGTACTTCCAAAATAGTAAAAGTAAAGAAGATTTCGTTATAACCTCCGACATTATTAACCTGTATTAGAAGACAAGACAATATTTAGAATTAAGAAAACAATACTCTATATTTCTGCAATAATTTAACGAATAGATATAAGATGTCGGGTATCATAATTCATAAAAGAAAAGTCTATCACCAGCTAATGTGTATGTATCTCTTAAGACAAAAGTATGAAGTCATCAACAAAACAAAACAAAACTTTGTATTTCCCCAATAATTTTGTCTATGTGGGAATTTTATCAAGTGCTGCATTAACTCCACTTCCGTGCATATATTTTGTGATTGTCTGTTGATCCTCACATCCAAGTGACTCAACTCTCCAACATTGTTAATGTTGAATATATACAAGTGAACATGCTCAGTGAGTGAAAAACGGAAATTAGCAAGATAGAAAATACTAATACAATGGTCCATACCAGTCATTTTACTTACCAAAAAATTTACCATCTTGACCATTATTTAGTCTTTGCATTCTCTTTCATCTCTCAAATAATCAGCAAAGTAAATCTTAATTATAGGACATTCATTATGTCTATAAACAAAGAACAAATTAACTTGTAATGCATTCTGCTGAAGTGCATGCAACACAACCATCTCTTGCTCAGTCATAGGCTAAACAGTTCCCCGTTTCGCATATCTAACAGTATGTTTTGTTACCCATATTAATTACATTTAAAGTTGTACAAGCAATGTTTCTGACACTGGGATCATGCTAGACTCCAAATAAACAAGCAATTTCTCTCTATCCTTTACAATATATAATCGCTAAAGTTAGCCAAAAAATTCAAGTTCTCTTATTTGCGCCTTGGGGGAGTAGAAGAGAAGAACACCAGCAAAAAATACAGTTAGGACCATTATGTCCAAACAATTAATCTACACATAGTAAAAGGAGTTAAAAAACCTTCATAGGCTCATATCCAGCTGAAAGTCTATAGATTGTCCAAAGAAACATTCCAACTAAACAACAAAATGGACACATGAATGGATAGAAAGATTGTTTTGGGCAGATTCTCAAACAAATCTATCATTCTTATTAGAACTACAGTAAAAGGGAGAGAGAAAATAGAAATTTTTTTTAAGGATTCATCGTCAAGAAGACTCTATGAACTAAATATGTTATCTTTGGTCATCGGGCTAGGTGGTCCTCTTTGTTGTTCGGAACTTATACCGGAGACAATATACTAATTAGAAAAAGAAATATCATATCTGCATATTTAATCTCAAATTGCAACCACTTATTACCAACTATTAACGACAATCTCAAATTGCAATAACTTAGTAACAAGCATAATGGGGTTTCTAATTATCAGCACTTCTTAGTCTCAATCTTAGAAGAAGAAATAGTTTCTGCAGTCCAGTTCAAATTTTAGAATCATGAACTAAATTTTATTGATTATTCTGCCGTTCATTGATTATACTATCCACAAACAGATTCCAGTGGCTAAGAAAGAAGAAATCAATGGACTTTCAATTCACAAAATGAATTCTTATGATTATTCTACAGTTCACTGAAATTCATTCCTGATTAAGAAATAATCATCAGTTCAGAAACATCTAATAAAAGACCTAAATTCATAACTTTCTAGTTCACCAAATAAACCTAACTTCCGTCCTAAATTCATAGAGGAGTGGAATCCGGCAAATACGACATGTTGTAGTTCTCTTGTGATGGAGATTCACGGAAGGCACTTGCGACTGCTATTGATGGCGATGGCGATTCACGGAGAGCCAGAGACGAGGCTGCCTGGTGGTGAAGGCAATGGCGACGACCTTCTAGTGATAGTGATGGCAAATGCGACCTGTGATGATGGGAGACACACACGACTACTGTTGTCTAGTGATGGCTATTTGCAAAAAGATGGAGACGTTGTCACCTAGTGGTAGAGCTATGGAGGAATGTAGCACTAGGAGGCTTAGGGTAGAAGGAGATTGGGGTACAACGGAATGGAGGTATGATGCGCAAGTTGAAGATGGAAAGAGTTAGAGAAGGAGATACATAAGAGATTTTTCCCAGGCGAGATCGAGGGAGACTGAAATATGAACAACTGGAAGGCAATCTTAAATAAAATGGAAAAAGAAATGTAATGTAAAATTGAAACCTATCCTAATATAATGCCTTTTCTAAATAAAATAGAAGGTCTTAATAAAAGTTTGTTAAGCAATTTAAATTTATAAAGGTATTTTGTATAAAAATAGGTAAAATTAATAATATTTTAAGTATCATTTTAATTTATAAGAATAGGTAACTTTATAATCTATTGTTACTTAAAATTTTAAGTATCTAAAAGTATTACTTTAAAATGTTACTTATGCTAAAAGTGTTACCTTAAGTGTTACATATTTAAAATATGTTACCAATATGTTACTGATGAGGCTTAAATTCGTTGTGCCTATCAAAGATACCCAACATACCAAATCCACTAGTAAAGCTCTAAGTAGGGGTCGAATCCCAAGAGAGCCAGAACGTTAGTTTATTTCTTATGATGCTACCTAGTAGTAACGATGGGGGGTTTTGAATGTAATTATAGTAACTAAGAAAAAGTAAAAGCAATGTAGGTTGGGTTGTAACAATTATGATTATGGAGCTCACTCTTTCTAGCATCAGCGCATAATTCAATTGGAACGTTGATCATCGAATTCTATGAATTTATATTCTGAATTGGTTAATTTGGTTGTCCTACTCTTTGTTCGTAAATAGGAACTAGTCCAAATAGTCCTAGAAACCCTTATTGTAAGCAATAACCAAGGAAATGCCAAGGTTCAAAAGCACAACAACATAAAGATCAAAGATAAGTAGGCCTATGCAATACCATTGGCAAATCACCGATACTCGACACAGGTTTATAATCTATACAAAATAAGCACACGTAAATAGTCTATGCAAATTCTGCTCGCTACCTAAAAGACAAGTCTTTTCAAATCGAATTATCAAGCCTAGCAATATTATGGATAATAATTAACCTAGTTTGTAACCTAGATAAATCAAGATCAATCAATAATCAATAAATCACAAGAGAACATAAAAAAATCCTGAAATTACTTTAGAACATAAACATAAGAATTCTCACAACAAACCTAAAAAAATGGCTTCAACCTTAAGAGTGAACTATAGAGAACTTAGCCAGACGTAGCCCTCGAAAGCATTGAAGAATATGGATGAATGATGGGAAAACAAACCAGGGAAGATGATAAAGGTGGATGCTTTCTTCTTGGCTGCTGCTGAGTTCTCTGTAAATGAATGTGGCAAAAGAATAATGAATAAATCATCGTTCTAACCTGATTTCCTAAGGCTTATATAGTCTCCAATAAAAGGTAAATAAAATGAATCTAAATAACTAAAAATATGTGGAAAAATAAAATAAAATCTCGGATCAAATCTTCATTCAAGGCCCATCTGTTTCCGCGTCACGATCGTGACATGAGAGTCGCGATCATGACATTGCTCCAGTTCTCAGGTTCGTGGCCGGTAGCGATCATGATAGGGAGTCACGACCGTGACATGTCAACTAAGGCTAAGTCGCGATCGCGACATTGTTGTCTCGGTCGTGACAGCTTCAACTGAGGCTGAATCTCGGTCGTGATGCTCCATCTCGGTCGTGACAACTTCTCCTGAGATGGTCTTCGGTCTTCTACAAGTATCGAGGTAGCTCGGCTTCGCCTCTCGGATTCTCCTTGGGTGTAGGCGTGGTATACTTCCTCTAGCTCCGTCCCGAATGCACTAAGTGTGAGTACAACCAGGATCTCCATGATAAAACCACTCAAATACCGCTTACGAGCATCCCGCTAATCCATAAATGATCTCCAAACCAGATTCGGGAATACCACTCGTTAAGCACCTAAACACCACTATTCCTAATCTAATAGTCGCTAGTTAACACCATATAATTAGCTCCTATCAGTTACTTATATATTCAGTTTTTCTGTATTTTAAAATGTGTTACCATCACATGTTACCTAAAGTCACTTATGTACTAGTGATATCTTAGCCGAGGGTGAACTAGAAGAAATCGACACATATAAATGGGGACCAATTGAATATGCTATGCTAGAGAAGAATGCCAAAGTGAAGCAACTCATCATCAATTCTCTCTCACGAAAGGACATTGACAAAATCATGTCTCTATCCACTATAAGATCATGTGGAACACTATCATAGATATGCACAACAGTGAGGATATGAAGAACAACCGTTAATCGAGTTCCAAAGGGACTTTCATTCGTTTAAAATGGGAGAAAGCGAGTTTGTCTCAGATTATCATTTCAGATTCCAGGTATTATGTGACAACATGTCTCCGCTGGACTCATGGTAGAAACCTGGTAACTCACTCTCGCTTTTATCCATGGTATAAACTCTTAGTTTGACACATCTAAACGAATAATGCTAATGGAGAAAGAAACAAAATCTTTGCATGTATATGTACTTGTTGGTAAATTAAGAGTGCAGGAAGCTGAAGATCAAAAGTAGTCAATATCATCAAGAGAAACCGAAGGATTCGCTCTCAAGCTCACTTGCATATGAGCCCGAAAATGAAGAAGACCAGGAAGTAGAGATGATGTCTAAGCTAGTGAAGAGATTCTTCAAGAAGAAGTTTGACATCACTACCAAGGACAGATATCCCAAGGACAACAAGTCATTCAGCCTCAAGAACATTACATGCTACAAATATTCAGGTAGAGGACATCTCTCTAGAGATTGTCCAAGTGAAAAGGTAGATCCAAATGAAGAAGAAGGTGGATTTGGAACACCTCCTATAAAGGCCTTTATCACACTATGGGGGGATTCTGATGATGAAGTCAATGTTGGTGAAGATCCTAATAATTGCTTCACAGTCGCTCAACCTATCTAGAGCCAACTCCTATACTTGAAGTTGAGGTAAGTGTTCTTCAACCAGAACCTATACTAGATATCTCCCCAACACCCCCTCTTTCTATATTTGTGGGTGTACTCGATCAAGCGAGTCAATCTGAGGACAAGCTTTATTTGAGTGATTCTATTTACTCTAAGTCTGTTATGACTATATCTGAGGATAAGCTCATTCAAGCGAGTTTTAAGATAGACAAGCTTGCTTCGAGCGAGTCATATAAGACTCTGCTTGTACTTACAAAGGCCTTACAAGCTAAATACGAACAAGTAGGAGCACAACGAGTGTTACCTCTCATAGGTAAACCTCATCATGTTCCATGTCTTTGTGATGATGACTATTCTGAGCGAGTTACTAGAATTCTGAAGTTGAAAGTTCTTCCTTCCAGTTATAGAATTACTAGCTCTAACGTTCCTACGAAGTCATCCTTCGTTGGGAACACACTGCTTGATTTTATTTTGCTGGAAAGGGTGCAGAGTAGAAGGAAAATGGATTATCTAAAAAGCTACTCTAATCCTTATTAAGGAAAGGAGTTTTGCTATCTCATTCAGTGCTAAATTAACGAAATCAAGCATGTTATAATCAATATCTCTTTCACTCTTATCATACAGGAGATTTATATCATGTGGTAAAGTATTATCCTCTGGCATAGCAAGTCTCACTTGGTAATAAAGCTACATCTATTTGCTCAAAGAGAGACTCAGATAGTTCAAGTGAGTCTTTGAATATTCAAACGACTCTATTACTTAACTCGTTGAACTATAACTAATACTTCTAGAAGAGTCAATGTTGCAATTCATCTCTCTAAAGGCTCTTTACTTGGATATATTTATAAGCTTTTAGCCTCTTCAGTTTTCTTTCTTACCATATTAGAATAACAAGAGATGCATTTTAAGTTCCTCTATACTTTGACTATGAATTATGCTTTCTAATTCTACTCTGGGAACTTTAGATGGATTGTGTTCCTTTCTTTCTTGGTTTTCATGCTTATCTTCACACAAGCCAATCTAGCTAAGGTAGTATATTGTATGAAAGCTATTAATTATAGTCTTGACAAATTGCGTGCTTTTCTTATGTGCCATAAATAGAGAATTGTGATTGTCTTCTTCCCGATTACATACCTAAGAAATGATCCATTCCTATGGTGTCCCAAGCCTAACATTGATGTAACACTTCCTTACCCATGGTTAACTCCACAAAGGAAGTATTCATTCTCCTATAAAAGCCAGTTACCCCTATCATGAACATACACTATATTTTCATTAAATACTGTGAGTGGGTGTGTTATATCCCATGTTATGAAATGTGCATTTTCTATTCTTCTTTTACTTGCTTAAATGTCACATTGGGTGCATATATACACTAGCTTTACACTCCAAAGCATGATCAAGCGTTGGGTAAGAGTCGCTCAAGGGCAGTATCAGTCACTTTCTGGCTTGCTTAGCACATAAGGTTTGCTTAATGAGGAAGGCATTCAATTACGGCTCCAAAGGTGAAGTCTAGACATGTAGCCCTGTGATCTAGTATAAATAGATTCGGAAATGCTACGTGGCTCAATAATCTAGTCTAAATGGATTCGTAAAATCCACACATAGACTTCACAACGCGTCATAGTAGCTGCCAATGCATCGTCTGAGGTGGTTCCATCAGTTCTGTTGCAGTGACACTTGTCATTAATAAAATCCAATTTAGATAAAGCAAGTCTGCATGTAGCCGTTGTGCGCCTCACTGAATATATCTGTTTGAATATAGCCTTTGCACAGTAGTTGTTGAAGTGTAGCCGTTGAGAGATCCGAGGATTTGATACGAGACCTACAAGGGAAGGAAAGGGAGTCGATATAAGCACCGGTATTCATTTCAAAATAATTTTATCATCTTTATCATATTCTATTTCTCCCTACTACTACTCAATCTCTCTTGCTACACCAGCTCTCGTACGATTATCTCCTCAAAAGGCCAAAAGAAAACAAAAATCCCTGAAAATCCTAAGCTTCTCAATCCTTAAATGGCCGACAAGTCACCACTAGCCAGTCTTACCAAGGAACAACCCTTTGAAGAGCTCTCGAAAGTGAGAAAAGAAGATATAGAGGCAATCGTGCAGCGCCGCCACTTGGCTTCTCAGGCGCCACTGAGTCCCCAATAACACCAAAGAAGGTTGCTACTCCTTCTCCCTCACCGCCTCTCTCTCCGTCTCAAGAAAAAGGATGTTCCTCAGGATACAACGACTCTAGAGCTGGGTGAAAGCCAAGCCGCTGCTACTGGCAGAGACATCATCCTTCTTACAGATCCAACATATATTATTGCACAGGTAATCACTGACAGCGAGAAGGTTGAGCCTGGAATCTTCACAACTCCGGCTAAACTAGGTTATCATTTTATTGTCTCTTTTTCTTCTAAATCCGCTCTCTCTCTCGCTCCTTCTTTTAAAGATGAAGATGATGAGTTATTCACTCTAGAACAGAAAAAACTATTCAAAGATGCAAAAAGCGCATCTAAAGTTGCTGGAAACGAAAGCTTGAAGAGATAGAAGAAGAAAACTTGCTCTCCGAAGAAGAAGAAGTTGAATCTACTCGTCCTAAGAAAGGCAGAAAAAAGGTTAAGCATACAGCCAAAAAGAAGACTAAGAAGGAAACTAAAGCAGATCTCCCAGACTTTCCTCCTTTCCCTCTCGTTATTACGAAGCGCAACATTCTTCTCCCTTTGATTGTTCCTCTAGTAATTCTTAAGTCAATCTAGGATGCCTCTGGGTCCGACAACTTTCGCTACCTATTGAAGATGCAGAACAGGGATAAGCTCGAGATGGACGTAAGCAAAGCAGATCTTGATCTGGTAAGGCAATTCTATTCACACTTTACCAAATCCTCCTCCTCTTCTGGTGATCCCTCCACTATTACCTTTATGTGGCTCAATAATGTTGAGGAAAGCTTCAAGGTCAAGGACTTGGCGAAAGCAATCGGGCAGGATCCAGGCCCTGATGGTTCACTTGTTGGTTTTGGGCGCTTGTACAAGAAGAACTACCCAAGCCACTCAACTTCGATAAAAGAGGCAGTCTTTGGACCTAATGTGCCAGCGACACATAAGACAAAAGCATCTCTCACCGTCTAAGCGCCTCCTTCACTACTTCATCGTGAAGAACATAACGCCTCGCAACACCGACATGGATCAAGTCACCATCTCCGACTGATGCATCATGGATTAGTGTCTCCAAGGTGAGTTGATCGATACCGCTTAGATTATGTTCTCTAACATGGTTGTATCTAGAGGACATCATGGGAGTCCATTCCCTTTCCCGCATATTATTGCAAAGATGCTGAAGAACGAGGGACTATACAAGCCAGTTTTAGAGACCAACTTCGATGATATTCTTACAATTGAAAAAGTCGATGATCTTGTCACGAAGTCATCCAAGTCCCTGCAGCCAGCGGCCAGCTCATCCAGAAATCTCGTGAACCTACTATACTCGCTGCTAGCGAGTATTCCTCCTGAATCGTCTCATATATTCATTCTCTGCATGCCACTTTTGAGAAGCGTCTTGTCAAGATTCATACACAACTTCAATTACTCATAGAATGTCAAGATGAGCAGAGCAAGTTACTCTTACTCGCAAGCGTGATGTTTAGGGTGTTATTGCTTATGGTTTATTTTTATTCTCACTGTGTCATTTTTGCTTGTTTTAAGCTTAAATAGTTTTCCTAGGACCCCCATCTCTCAAAGGTGTAAGGTTGTTTTGAATAATAACAATTTACTTTATTGTTTCTATAATCATGCATTGTTCTACTTGGTTACACCTTGGTTTATTGTGCTATATGTGTTGATTTGCTTCATTATTGAGTTAAGCATGTTTGTTTTCCACTATTAGTTCCCTTTGCATGAATTATATTTCATATTCGATGATGTCAAAAGGGGAAAGTAAAACAGGTAAATCTATTCAACTAATTGGAAAGAAGTTAGATCGGCTTTGTTTAAGGGGGAATAAAGGTACACTTGCTGGCTTTAGCAAGATTTTGAACAGATTTGGTCAATCTGTCTAGTATCAGTTTAAGCTTCATTTTATATCTTATAGCTTAACTGAGTATGTTTTGAAATAGATGTGCTTACAATGCTTAAGTGCTAGTCATCAACAAAAAGGGGAAAATTGTTAGTTTGAAGCTCAGACTAATCGCTCCTTTTGTTTTGATGATGATAAACACTACATTTGATCTATCTTGTGTTTTTTGAACATTACAGGAGTAGCTTAAAAAAAACAAGAGAGTCGCTTTGACCAAGAGAACAAGGTAGAGACTAGCTTTGAGCCTTGCGACGATAGAAAATATAGCAAATGCACTCTTTACCAAACCTGAAGAAGCTAAATAAACTCTGAAATGAAGTAGAGTGAAGTGCGTTGAAGGCGATGGACTAGCGTAGCGCATGGAGAGTCGCTGCGAGCTAGTGAATCCTTTGTTTCAACACAAGTGAAAAAAGAGAGCTCCCATGTGGAATCCATGCACCAGCGTGTAGGGTATTCAAGAGCAGATAATGGGAATGTCGAGAAGCTAAGGATGGGGAAGAATGTGTTTCTTACCATGGATAGTGAGGGACAATGATCACTAGGTTGGACGAATAAAAGTCTTGTGAGTGGTGTGGGATGGATTTCCAGTGTGGAAGTGTTTGTTACAAGTTTGTTGCTCAAGAAAAGTGAAAGCGTGTGGAATTTGGGGTGCTCCTTTGTGGAGCGACGCACGGATTGCCAGCGTGGAGCTTTGTTGCAATATGTAATAGAATTCCTTTCTTGGGGAATAAGTTTAGGAAGTTATATATATAGGTGCGATATGTATTTGTTAATACACAAGCTTGAGAACCTCATAGAGTGAGAAACAACCTAGTGAGCATAGGAGAAGCTAGCCTAAGAGAGAAAAACAACAAGATTCCAAAACCTGGGAGTCAGTATAGTTGAGTGGTTAGGGAAGATTACAACAAGACTAGAAAGCTAGGAGGTGAGTACGATTGAGTGTTTAGGTTGAAAAGCTAGTGATCTCAGAGGGAGCAAGTGAGTCAACAATACCTTGAGAGTAGCAGACTTGTATTTGGGTTGAACGCAATTGTATTGAGTGGAGAGAGCGAGTATTTGTAATCTTCATTTGATATAATACATATACTGGTGAGTTTCATCCCGAGCTTGGGTTAAGCCAAGGGTTCTCACCTTACCAAATATCTGTGCATATTGAGCTGAACTTTAAATCTAACAATCTAAAGTTCTTATTCTGGCTAAGTCTCTAACGTCTACATATAAACACACTAGCTACTCGCTTGTTGTGTTTACAAAGGGACTTAAACTCGCATTTTGTGTTTTTCCATTTCCGCATCTTAAAAATACGTAGCCTGTCTATCGAGCTACTCTTCTAAAAGAGATAGTCGATCAAAGCTACTCTATTATGTGTTCAACAACGATTTATTCTTATATATACGCGTTTGTTGAATATGATCCTTGTACACTAACTTACTAGATTTTGTCCATTGGATTTAGAGTAAGTGTAACATAATCATATCTAGTTACACTCACTTTATCATACTCGATCCTTACTCGTCTATAAACCCACAAGTGAGTTGCTAGGGTTACACGTTTGAGATCAATTAATATCAAAAAGAAGAATAGTATAATAACATGTAAGGTCAATCTTTGGATAAAGGTCGTATCGGTATGATTTAAGTATAACTATGAGGTATTGTGTGTTGTTTCATAATGAAATGGTTCTTGTGTGGTGCGATTTGGAGATCTTTTAGTCCCATAGTTAATACTAGTAAGCATTGAACGTCTATTAAGGTAGCTTAGAGGTAGAGGTTTAACTTCAACAACTAGTTATATTGAAAACAGATACCACATGTCCCGGATTCGAAATCGAAGACCAGCTACATTCCCTATTACATTGTGGTGTGGTTTATTTGTAGTGGAAGGAAACCCGTCTATGCCAGTTACAAAAACAGTTTGTTGTTTAGGGACTTTCTTTATCAACAACAACATCACTATTACTTTATGTTATTAATACTTTTTATTTTATTTTATTGATCAAGGATTAGCTAATTTATCCTTGTACTAAAATAGTGAATTAAAGACCTTGTGAGATAATTAATGCAATATGCATCCATTGAAGAGGAAGAGAAAGATCTTGTGTTTGAGCTAATCGATCCTTCTACTAACATAGTGGATTCAAGACCTTGTGAGATAATTAAGTGAATATGCATTTGTTAAAGAGGAAGAAAAAGATAATGTATTTGAAAATCATATTTAGACTGATATGGTATTGATAAATAGTTAAGGGTATTTTGTTTTCTCCATTAAAATAGGATTGAAATTTTGCAGAGGATTTATAACCAAGTAGAGAAGATACTACAAGATTATAACCCAGAATAAGATGATTTTACAAGATACCATTCCTATAATATATCCTAGAATATCTTTCAATTCTATGAATTTGAAATGCTATTGTCCACATTATCATTAACACCTATAAATATACAATGGTAAACTCTATATATACCCAATTTTATTAAAAAACTAGGTTGACATTGCCCGTGCTTCACACGAGTTTTTGTTCATTTCTTTGTTTTTAGAGGCAGGATAATGGAATAAAAGACACAATACTCGACCTTATTTACGTGTCTAAGTCAGTTTATAATTCTCAATTCTTTTCATGATATGGAATCGTTCCGTCTAACATTCACTAAATACATGTATAGTCAAATGTTTACCGGTTCACACATTTTGCATGTTTTTTTAACATTAAGGTGTTAGATATGATATGCTAGTAAGTGAAAAGTAAAAACAATTTGTTTTTCTCAAGGCTTTTCCTCTTTCAATTTGTAATTTATAAGATAACGAAGGAAATTACTTGTAACTTCATGCGATTAAATACCTAAAGAAAGTAGATTTTTTCTCAAGGTTTTTATACAAAGTAGATTTCTAAATTTAATTTGTAGAATGTTACTTGTAACTTCATGCGATTAAATACCTAAAAAAAGAAGCAAGCTATTAGTTTTCTCAATTACAACCTAATAGGGAAATCAAAAGTTTTATTGCAGACTTACAACATCTGGTTTATCAATCCCCATTCCAATGGCTACAATAGCACAAAAAACTTGAATCTCCTTCATGTCATTTCTGCTGAACTGAAACTCTTTGTTGAGAAGCTAAACCGACATGGTAATTTGTTGCTTTAACTTTGCAATATTTTTTCAGAAACATAGAGACTTCAACAGATTCATTTTTTGATAGGCCATTTATAATGCCAAATGAGCCTTTAAGATGATCTTTTGAGCACCCAATTGAAACTCCTTTACAAGACAAGAGCACCAAATATTCTCAATGTAGTTAGAATATCCTCCAAGTAGAATTATTCTGAATGAGAGTATACATCATTAAGTAAGAAAGTTGAACTAATGAAACTACCTTTTGAACTAAAGGTGTTAATGTGGAAGTTAATACCATAACTGGAACAGAAGAAAAAATCTATTTAAGACAATCCATGCCTCTATAATTTGGACGAAAATCATGTCCTCATAGGCTGAATGCATAAAATAAGAATAATGGATTGGTTAAGATATCAGATGTATTGCGTTCAATATCAATAGCACGTTTTTAAAAGGTCATTAATGCATACCTCATATAATCATATTTGTTTTATGGGTTTGTTTGTTACATACAAATAATACATGAACTTTACTCATCAACTTTTTCTAGTTCAAGTACCTAGACGTCTCTAATTTAATTAGTTGTCAATTGAGAAAAGCGTAAAATATACTAGCACTTGGTTTTAATCCTATAATATGAGCACTAACGATAAAGATAACAAATATAACTTATAAAACTGAGAAATAGCTTTGGGTTATTTTTATCCCCATGGATCCAAATTCTCAACCATATAATAGGAAAGCAGGATACTGAGAAGAAAATAATGCTTAACGAAAATTATAATTTTTGATGATCAACAAGACTAAACAATATAGTAGAAAAAAATTTAATTATTCATATAGGCAGATTGAAAGAATCTAAGGTTAAATTTGAACAATAAAAAAGACTCTCAAGTTAAAGTTCAAGCCCTCAATTCTCAAATGGATATTGAAAAATATAAGGTTTAGTGATCAATTGAGTATCTAAAGATCTAGATGAGAAAAATTCTAAAAAAATTAGAAAGATTCGTCGATGGAGGTCAAAAAGATGCAGATTCAATCAATTAATATTTCTAATCTCAGTTTAGGGATGAACTTGTTAGATGTAGTAATACATTAGTTAACTCTTAGTGTGGTCTGTTGTTATATTTAGCAAAGTGGATATTAATGCATAAATCAACAAATATACTATGAAGAAAATGGCTTCCAAATTTCAAATGTTGAATCCACAATCCATTAAAATCAGGAACAAAACGATAAAAACAAAGTATCCAGAAACCTGTCTCTGTTGAAAATTGAATCCAAAACATATAAACCAAAGATTAATACCATATCTAAGTCCACAAATTTGAAATCAAAAGTCCAAAAACCCAAATAAAAACTCTAAATCCCCCCCCCCCCCCCCCCCCCCCCCAAAAAAAACCCATGAGTTCTAGATAAAAACAAAGATTGGCCAACTTGACAAATTCGACAAATTCAAAAAGAGATTTAAGAAAACAAATAGCGGAATTGAGAGTGGAATCATGATGTAGACAATAGTTTCATTCAAATATAATCTAGTATTCATCTAAACTCCTAAAATATTTACAAAAATGGACGTTATCAAATCCCCCAAGCTTAAACCTTGCTTGTCCTCAAGCAAACACATCAATGATGAGTCCACAAAATATGCAATAGTTGTCTCTATCCAAGTGACATATGTATGATAACCAAGAAAGGCCAAATAAAAGACAAATTCCTTCCTAGCATGCATCTTATCAATGACAAGAATATATAAGTTCCTCACTCTAGGATTAAAGAACTTGTCACTCACACTCATTTGTTTATGCATGTGTTTCACTCAAGATCAATTCTCAACTTTGATGTTAAACTAACGAAATCTAGATCTGCACTGCTGGGTACAATGCAAAATAAAATAATGGCATATAATAAGGTTGTAATGGGGCTAAGTTAGTTTCATAAGGCATGGATGATTTTGGCCATGTGGTGCTAAGTCCAGGGAATATGAACTTCACTAAAATCCAACACCAACACAATTGATATTATAATAAACACAATACTCACAATCCAGTCCATGAAGGACCCTGTGTCGTTTGCTTCTTCTATTGTTCATCTTCACTTACTCATTTTTTTGAAACTGGTCCTTGGAGTATCGTGTCCGTCCGTTTTTTACGGTCCAAGCCCACAAATGAAGCTCTTCGCGCTGTTATGGAGGATCGAACACAGAGTGGTCTTTAAAACCACAGAGATCGCATGCTCTTCCGACTATTACGCTAGGAGCCCCACCCCCCTTTATTTTTCCTTTTTTTTATGAAGAAGAGCAAATTGAGAGACAATGTGATACACAATTTACATTCGAATATCATAGAAAGTCCATCATTCACACAGCTCCTCCAAGCTTGTCCCACATCCACACAAAGAAAGTAGAAGTTAAATCCCTCACATAGGTAGGATCCAAATATGAGCTCGGATTACTTTTGTGGAGCTATCAAAGAAAAGGCTTTAAGGCTTAAAGGGCAACAAGAAGAGGAAGTCAATATCAGAATGGTCAAGGATAGTACAGGCTCATGAAAAAATTAATATCTCAATCAAATATAATGCATTTTAGTCCTAAATACAGTCTCGAAAAGCTATAGAGGTCAGTTCTAGAGATAACAAGTAAAAAGAGATCTCACATGAATGGTATAAGGACATACACAAATGTAGTCCATGAAAGGTCAACAAGCTCACTAGGACATTTGTCTAGAGTATCAGTTTTAGCAAATCTAAATCAAAGTACACATGCTTAGTTCAATGCCAAAAGGTTAACAAATCATGATATGGAACGAATATGACGAGACAGAAGATTAATTAACAAAACTCTATTAGCCCATTTAGATATTTTTGTTAGAATTATTATATTAGATTATAAGTTTCGTCTTTTAGGATTATAAATGCCTCTTTGTTTAATTAAATTAAGTAAGCATTAGTTAATTAATTATTTTTGTTAGCTTAGCCAATTCGGCAGTAGACGTTAGAATGCCGCCAACTATGTTTCTATATTATTATAATTTAGTTTAGTTTCTTTAATTAATTTTATTGTCTAGAGAATAAATCCATATATAAGACTTCTATCTATAATGAATGAAAGGGGACTCTTTCTTTTAAAAATGAATTCAGATGTGTGGTTATTGGTCAAACACAAAATACTCGTCATGAGAGTATTGGTTCGTATACAGGCACTAGTTGTGTCGTCTATGTCAATTCTTCATAGGATCGGTGAATTAGGCCCCCCAAGGAAAACTTTCTGTTCTCCTAGTTCGTCAACCATTCTAGGTTGCGTAGATTTATAGAAGACAAAGGTTTGTAAGTCGTGCGACAAGGGTCTAGCGTTCCGTTCAATTTGAGGTTCTTGCCGTCGATATTTCCGGTTTTAGTCCAAACTATCCATCACTTTCTCCATTCATTTGTTTTGCTTCCGCATCCATTGTTCTAATCTGATTTGTCTTTTTTTAGCAGATTGTTTGCCTAGATCTCAATCGAAGCGGCTAATCCCTGTATGAATTGGTATCAGAGCTATACGGTTACGAGTCAATGAAATCCGAGCCACCTTCACCATAAATAAAAAAAATCCAAGCTTTGTTCCTCCATAGCCATCGTCAAAAGCTTGCTAAAAATAGGGCGTCTTTTGTCTATCACCGAGGAAGAAAAGCGGTTCAAGATTCACGTTCAATTGGGTGGTTCTTGCCGTCATTCTTCCGGTTTTAATCCGAACTATCCATCACTTTTTCCATTCATTTGATTTGCTTCTGCCAACCATTGTTCTAATCTGATTTCACTTTTTTTAGTAGATTCATTGCATAGATCTCAATCGAAGTGGCTAATCCTCGTATCAAATCATATCATACCCGTAATGCAATTGCAATGCTACGACCAAAGCATATTAAGAAGACTCATAACACATGCACCATTACAAGACCCACAAAGGAATAAACACGAGAATAATCCAACATTCAAAATAAAAATATGCAATGCAATGCATGATAAAAGAGAAAAGAAAGAAAGAAGGAAATGAAAAAAAATGCAAACTCACACTAATGCAAACAAAGTCTACAAATGAAGTTATCCACCCCGCAAGCTTAAATTTTACTTTGTCCACAATGTAAAATAAAAGAAAGAGGAAAGAAACTCACAAAAGATTTTCAGGCATTGAGGCATCAAATAAGTCTCTTTGAAACGGAGGTAGCCATGGTGGTGGTGGTGCTTGGACGGTAGTCATGATATGCAATGCTAGTTGTGCGGCATAGAGGTGACGGTGAGAAACGAGGCCGAGTTCTCTATTTGAAGTTCTTTCAATTGCCATTATTTCCAACTAACAGTGAGTGAAACTCGGTATACGAATCGACTGAGTCATGGGATGAGTTTTACACTGAACATCCTGACTCGGCCTAGTCTGGGGCGAGTATCCCATTTCCATGCTAACACGGTACTGAACTCGGTCATGTTCGAAGCCAATTTTCCCATTGCTTTCTTATTAAAACAAAGAAAATACGAATAGTCATACTGACGGGTTGCCTCCTACCAAGCGCTTGTTTATGGTTGTTAGCTTGACCATCATCATTGTCGTCTACTCGGATTGGGCGAATCGGTGTAACCCAACTGAATAGAATCAGTCTTCGTGTAGGGCTTCAGTCGAATCTTTCTCACTAAGAAATACCTTGAGTACTTATGCCATAGTACCATTGAATCATTTGGAAGAACTCGGTTCAAGTAGTAATGATCAGACCATTGTGTACTCTTGCTTCCTCGAAACATGCTCAACTTATGATTGTAGAGAATCACATGATCCCCTAGCTTGTATTCAATTTGATCACGTTCGGGAGAGTGTCTTTTTTACTTCTTTTATCTACACCAAACCTCTAATTCTGAGTTATTCTCCACTTTTGGGTACTCACCGCTTATAATGGTGCTAGAGGTATGGTTAGAGCTTTATATCATCTTAAGCTCAACATTTGGTGGATCCACTTTAATCTCTTGTATGAATTCCCTCCTATTAAAATGTGGCACATCACACTTCTTAACCCCAACCATAATAGATGTACATTGGTCGAAATAATGCACTTTATGTGGCTCATCGGGCAAATTTGAGATAACCAACTCAACAATTTGATCTTTTAACATCTGATTTTTCGGGGCTAAATCATCTACTTGTGCTTTCAATAAGTTCACCAAACCTGCAATTGAAATAAATTGGGATACTAAGCGATTAAGAATGTCCATGATATGCGGGAAAAACAACAAGAATTTTATCAACTTCCATATCATGTCTCTAGTTGAAGTCATCAAACTTGTTGTCCTTTATAGACGGATGACTCTTAGCCCAGATCGGTGTTTGTGATGTTGTCACCCAAATATGATTTGAGTATTGTGAGTTCCATGCAATTATTTCCCCCAAAATAGCACGACAACCTGTCTTAACATGATCTTCCGCTCAACAAAACTCATAGAAGAGGTTAGAAGTCATTGGATTTTGGCTATAACCCAAATTATGATTTTCAAAATCATACCTCTGAATACTTGCATAAGGCTCGAATGAAGATTATTGATAGGAACATTCCTCATACATACCTGAATCCATATATCCGTCTGATTCTAAAAAAGCCTTAATGTAATATAAAAGGAAAAAATTAATCAAAGAAAGAAAATGACCTAGAAACACCAATAAGATAACAAGTAATATTAACAATTGGTCCCCGGCAACGGCGTAAAAAACTTGATGTGGCTAAAACCTACCCGCAAGTGTACGGGGTGAGTTGTAGTAATCAAGTGTTGATTCCACATAGACTAGTGTAATATTAATTGAAATAACTACTGTTCTAGGCCGCAAAATATGGATATGGGAGAAATCCAAAAAAGATACAAAATTGAACAAACAAAGAGAGATAGATGACATGGGATAAATGTGTCTAAGGTTACGGATCACCATGACAATGCTTCAATAGATACAATCAAACTCTACCTGATTCTAGTCTAATTATTGAACGTAAGTAATCTAAGGTTATTTACTAACTCCTCTCAAACGACAGTAATTGTGTCTAAAATAGACTAGAAATCGATGTCGTGGAGAGCTAATCTCATTCAAACATAGTAGGCACTTAGAGTCGAGATATAAACTGAAATAACATCTGCTTTCGCGCTCCGCTAAATCAACCTAAACATAGAACATCTATGACGACTTAGTATCCTCAAGAGTAATTAAGTTGCTCTCTCACAAATAACACTCAGGTTCAATTCCTAGAATTCCTATAGAAACTATCACCTTTCAGTCTTAAATCCATAACACATTACGTATTATCGTTATCACCTTTCAGCCTCGAACACTAATATTATCCAATTAGCCTAAGCTAAAATGGGTATAAAGATTTTATGAACGAATCAACAATATTTCAATATAAGCAAAAGATTAACTATATCTAAATTTGCATTGTTTGGATCACCATAACCTTAGAACTAGGAATTTAGTCAAGCATGATCAAAGACGTAACGAAATGATTTAAACTAGCCAAGAATATATATGGATTATGCAATAACACTGAGAGACAAGAAAATCAAATTTAAATACAAAATAATAATCCAAGTTGATAAAGGCTAGAACTGTAATACCATGTCTTTGAATCAAACTAGCTTCAAAACTCCCACATGAAATTCAATCCCAAAAGCCAAATAAAAACGGATGTGTTTCTCCCAACTCACGAACAAGAACTCAAAGAAAATCCAAGAAACTCCAAAACAATCAATCTAACTCCCCTTTCCAAAAGTACCTTACCACCCCTCTAAATGCTAATTAATCCCATTAAATACATAGTTAATGCATACATGCTCCATAGATTCACAAGTGGGCTTGCCCAGATTTTCTTGATTCAAATCTATAAGGCCCATCAATTTATGTATGAGTCTTGTTCGTTTTCTCTGTACCAAGTTGTTTAAAAGTCTTGTATTAAATTGTCCAAAATACATGAAATGCATAGAAGCACGAGTTTATACTCCGAATACTAAATAATGCAAAGCTAACTATAAAAAGATATAAAATGTGAAAGCAAATGACATAGTCTAATATGCATCTAGACTCCTAAACTATGTACAAAATGGATGATATCAACTGGTCCTTACAAAATCCATGGACATAGCCACAAAATTGAGGTTCATAGTAGTCTAAAAGACAATCTACCTATAAAATACTAAAGGAAAAGACATAAACAGCCTAAAATTCGTCCTCGCCTCGTGTCGCTCTCACAGTTAAAGTTGAGAAAATTGCCAGATGTCATTCATATAGACAACCTACAAACAGGCGGGACCCATTTAATGTATAATATTTTATCACGAGATTATAGAGCCATTATTTCATTCCTAAACGAGAAAATGACCTAAATGCATTCAGATCTAAATCAGAAAAATAAACCAATTATAAAGAGCTGCTACCTACACCTTTTAAAAACTGCCAAAATTTGTCCATAATCTGCCCCCAATAAATAAACGACTAAACCAAATAAATCAAGCAAAATATATAAAATTGCCTTATTACAATTTCCTGAACTCAAATAAACTCCACAATCTACCAAAGAAAATAAAAGAAAACTCAATAAATCAGGCCAATATCTTTAATTGCCCATTTCATACATGTCTTCAATCATAGAATCTGTACAAATAAAATTAATACAATGTTAGAATATGACAGTTTCTTTATTTTGAATATACCTTCACCAATTTCGGTATGTGAATTAGCCCATATTACAATTCAATCATAATATTTCACTATCAGAAGGAATCCCTAAAATCAAGACTTAAACTATATAAATAACGCGTACACTGTTTTGCTGACCACTGAAGAACCGTCAATTATACAAGATTTTGAGAAATTGGCACTAGAAGAAGAGGTAATACATCATTTATTTTCTTTTTGTTCAATATTTTACACAAGTATTTTAATTACGTATATTATAATTAAGTTTTGCAGATGCAGAATTCCAAATCAAGCATTGAAGGTTCAAAGGATTCGTTATCTATTACCCCTAATAAACGAAATCATATTCTTATAGAATTGGATGATTAGTTTGATATTACAAAAGACGAATTTTCAACAACAAAGAAGAAAAGCAAGGAAGGAGATTGTCTTATTGAAACTTAGAATGTTTATTTAGTTATGACTTTGAGTTTGCTTTAAGTTTTTTTTACCTCAACTTATTGGATTTTGCATGCACTTTAAGGATATTCATATTGTTTTGGATTGTTCTGTTGGTTTATTTATGAATTTGAGTTGGATTTTAAGTTTGATTATTTTAATTTTATTTTAAGTTTGATTATTTATATCTAATTTAGAGAATGACAATCACTAAATATGATTATGAAATTTACAACTTATATGTCTGAATTGTACATAATCAGACCTTTATACACTTTCTAAAAATTTAATGTATAATAAGGATATAATTGGCCCAACTGCACAGAATCAGCCTTTATTCACTTTCAAAATACTTTATACGAAGAAAGAAAAAAATGGTCCAATTGAATTTTTCAGCCCAATGTCAATGGCGGTTTTAATTTTATTTTAAGTTTGATTAGTTATATCTAATTTAGAGAATGACAATCACTAAATATGATTATGAAATTTACAACTTATATGTCTGAATTGTTCAGAATCAGGCCTTTATACAATTTCTATAAACTTAATGTATAATAAGGATATAATCGGCACAACTGCACAGAATCAGCCTTTATTCACTTTTAAAATACGTTATAGGAAGAAAGAAAAAATTGGTCCAATTGGATTTTTCAGCCCAATGTCAATGGCGGTTTTAAACATTGTGTTTTTTCGATTTTTGGGTCGTTTCTTTCTTTCATTAACTATAAACTGTTTTCAAATGGAATCGACCCATATGCTATTTGGACACGCGAGATATATTTAAAACAAATTTGTACAAAAAAAGGATGAATTCGGCCCAATTATACATAATCGGCCCATTATACACTTTCCAAATATTTTATACTGAACAAGGATATAATTTGGCCTGCACTTCTTATACTAATTGTTGTATATAAAATATACTTTCCAAAAACTCTATTATATAAGCCACTTTAGTTATTTAGAATAATACTAAATACAAAATCGTGAGACTTTTATTACCAATTACTTTCTAAATACTTTATTATAGTTGTATATAAAAATCGTTGACTATACATTTAACCAAAAATACGGATGTTGCCATAATTAGTTTACGATAATAAGGAAACGAAAAATTGTCCATAATTCGCATGGTGGCATAAATGGTGGTTTTTTATATGTAAACCGTATAAAATATTATCCATAATATTTTTTACTTTCCCAAATACCAAAAGTACTGAATATATCCTGATTTACCTAAATAATTTAACAATGTATTATAAATAACGTATAATTAACAATAGCTTTGTATTCAATCATCTTTCAACACAAAGAAAATTAGAATGGAGGTCCCTATTCTTCACAACATATCGAGCTTGGAGTTTATTCACTTTGACGATTGGGATAGTGGGAGTCATTTTTTTCAATTCCCAACATTAGCCGATCGATTTAACGTGATTTTTTTCTCTCCAAATGATGCATCCTCAAGTCTATTAGAAATGCCTATAGGTGTGTCAATTCCACCCCAGATTACACATGCTCATATAAGGTTTGTTGTCTTTGATTCATTGTTTTTTATTTGTATAACAAAAAAATTTATAAAAGCGTTTATTTGTTGTTTATTAATACATTAGAATAATTATATGCCATAGATTATTAATAAATAAATTTAGTATTTTATTTCAGGTTTAGACAAGCTTTGCAGGCTGTAAATTTGAACTATACGCCTATAGTCAACGACCGAGATCCTATCTTATTTCCGAATATCAAGCTAAATTGTGAAATGCACAATTGCGTTGATATTTTAAATAATACTAAGGCTGCTAATATTAGGTCAAATTTAATGTTTTTGAGCCTATGGTTCTTATCCTAACAAATGTTGAAAAGATTGATGGCAACCCTTTTAATTTGTTTAGGCAATTAGGCTTTGATAGTTTTTTAACTATTAATCACATGGTAGGTGTTGAAAAAACACATGTGACTTGGAAAAGTTCTAAAGTTGAATTATGGCTCGAGGAGGAAGTAGGTATAGCAACAATTATGTTAAAAGCGAAGGGAGCCGAAGCTTGGCAAAAGAATTGTATTACAAATATCGAGAAAGACGTTCATGGTTTAAGTTTGTGGCGCAAATTGGAAAAATATGCAAGGATTAACTTTAAGCCTTGGAAGTTCCTAGAAGACATGGTGCACGTTTGAAGGATTAACGAATCGTTGATGTTTAAGATATAGCTAGTATAACGATTTCAATTTCTTAATGTTTTCAATTTCAGCTTATGAATTACGAACTATGTAATGCGTTTAATTTATGTATGAGTTTTTGTTCAATACTATTGATTTTTTTTCAATTTTTTTTTCAATAATATGTTGGTTAAATTTCTACTGCAGTAATATGTTGATAAGAGTTTTTTATGAAAATTTAGGTGACAAAAAAAAATAACGGCCCAACAAAGAAAAAATCGGCCCAATTGACACAATTGGCCCATAAAAAACTTTATAATTGGCCCATAAAAAATAACTGCAGTAATATATATTAAGATTATGCTGCAAAACTAATTACAAGGGTTCTGACTTGGTCCACTTGATTTGTGCTGCAAAACTTATTATATGGGATGAGGCGCCTATGACGAGCAAATACTGTTTCAAAGCGCTTGATAAGACCTTGAGAGATATAATGAGCGATCAGAATTCAAACGCTGCTGATCAACCTTTTGGAGGTAAGGTTGTTATATTTGGAAGAGATTTTAGACAAATTCTTCCGGTTATTCCAAAGGGTAGCAGGCATGATATAGTGTATGCAACTATTAATTCATCCTACTTATGGAAGCATTGCAAAGTACTGACATTGACAAAAAACATGAGAATTAAACAAGGAAATACTGTTAACGAAAGAGAAGAAGTGAAAGAGTTTTCTTATTGGATATTGAGCATCGGAAATGGAGATATTGGAGAAGACATTGACGGAGAGGCCACTATCGACATCCCCGATGATTTGTTGGTACACAACTTCCATCTTGATCCTATTGAGGCAATTGTTGAAACAGTTTATCCTTCTCTTTCTACTGTTCACCAGTCTTCCAACTATTTTGAAGAGCGCGCAATTCCTGCACCTACACACGAAGAGGTAGAACAGATTAATCACTTTGTGTTGACTTTGCTTCCGGGAGAAGAAATTTAGTACTTGAGTTCTGATAGCCTATGCAAATCAGATTTTCATCCAGAGGCTGATATAGAAATATACACACCAGACTATTTAAACACAGTAAGAGTTTATGGAATTCCACATCACCAGTTGAAAGTAAAGATTGTCGTCCCTGTTATGCTGCTTAGAAACATTGATCAATCAACAGGGTTGGTCAATGTAACAAGGCTAATTATAACTGATCTTGGTAAGCATGTTATAAAAGGCCGCATTATATCAGGTAACAACATTGGTCATTCGGTCTTGATCCCCCGGATGTCGTTGACTCCTACTGATTCTGGATTCCCTTTCAAGTTCACACGCAGACAATTCCCAGTTAGTGTTTGTTTTGCCATGACAATCAACAAGAGTCAGGGACAGTCTATTGAAAGTGTTGGTATCTATCTTCAATGAGCTGTTTTCACTCATGGCCAACTTTACGTTGCGTGTTCGAGGGTAACAAGCAAGAAGGGTTTTAAGATATTAGTATGCGATAAAGAAGGAAGACGGTCGAACACTACAACCAACGTTGTTTTTAAAGAAGTGTTTAACAATGTTTAGATTATATTTGTATTACAATTAAGTACGTTTATATTTTTCATCTTCAATAGTTTATTTCTCATATATATTTTTAGTTGTCTTCATATAATAAAATTAACATTAAACAATAAGTTTTTTCAAGCCCGTGCATGTCACGGGTCTTACACTAGTGTCATTAATCCAAATAACAAGGGTGAAAATACTATTGAAGATAGAGATCAACATGATGGTACTAAACCTTGTCAAAGCCCGGAAGCTAGCCACATATTTTCAAGTGATATCAATGGAAAACGTACTATGCAAATTATTGATGTACTAGCTTACTTCCAGTGCCATACTCGAGATTGATTAATGTTTTACATTCAATGAAAATTATTTTCTAATTTTCATAGTTGTCAAGTATAAAAAGTACTTTTAGTTACCAATGGTATATAAATTTATTAATATAAGTTAGGCGATATACAAATATGAAATATCATACAATAATAATAATGAATGAATACCTACATATCTTCATGTTGGACTCCGAGCAAAGCAATATCGGGAGACAGTGGATTAATATCCTTCAACAAAACGACAACATCTGTACTGCACAAGTTAAAAAATATCACACTTGGTTCTGGAAAAACACTCTTTAGGTCCGAAACACTTTCATCACCACTCACAATAGAACTCAAAATCTCAACTACCGTGATCTAACCATCAGACAACCTTGTCACTCACATATTCTAGGAACTACCCTTTGCTCCACCCTTTAGAGTTTCAGCGGTTGGGGTTTCAGAAGGATGCTTTCTAGCATATGAAGGGCCTTATAGTCAATTTTCCTACATAGTTTATGAGGGTTGATAAAATTATATATTTATTCATACATAATAAATTTTGAGTGATATCCTAGGTTACGCATTCTAGATTAATTAATACCACAAAGAAGAAGAGTGTAATAACTTGTAAGGTCAATCTTTGGATTAAGGACGTATTGTTTTTTTTAATATATTATGAGGTCCTGTGTGTTGCTCCACAATGAAGTGTTTCTTGTGTGGTCCGATTTGGAAACCTAAAATTATTTTTTTAACCCCATAATTAATACAAGTCTGCATTGAACACCCTACTAGGGTAGCCTAGAGGTAAAGGTTTAACTTCAACTAGTTATACTGAAAACAGATACTACATGTGCCGGATTACAAATCAGGGCCCACTATGTGCCTTATTATTTTGTGGTGTGGTTGATTTCGAAAGGAAGGAAACCTGTCTAAGCGAGTTAAAAAATAGTTGATTGTTGAGGGACTTTGTTTATGGACAATAACGTCACTATTACTTTATGTTATTAATACTTCTTTCTTATTCTGTTGATCAAGGAATAGCTAATTAATCCTTGTACTAAAAAAGTGCATTCATGACTTTGTGAGGTAATTAATGGAATATGCATCCATTGAAGAGGGGGAAAAAGATCTTGTGTTTGAGCTAATTGATCCTTGTACTAACATAGTGGATTCAAGACCATGTGAGATAATTAATGGAATATGCATCTATTAAAGAAGAAGGAAAAGATATGGTGGTTGAGAATCATATTTAGACTAATATGTTATAAGGGAATAGTTGTGTGTATTGTAATTTTTCCATTAAAAGAGGATTGAAATTTTTCAGGAGGAATTATAACCATGTAGAGATGATACTACAAATTACATCCTAGAATAAGATGATTTTACAAGATGTCATTCCTACAATATATCCTTCAATATCTTTTAATTCTATGGATTTGAAATGCTATTTTCAACATTATCATTAATACCCATAAATATACAATGGCTAATATCGAACTCCTAAACTGTATATATACCCAACTTTATTAAGAGCTTCCAAACCACCACAATTATTAGTTATAGTTTCCTCTCTCTCATGTCTCAACACATAATTTTATTTCCTTCCAAATAAAGATAATGGCTAAACTCATACAAAACATCTCTTTGTAATAATTTTATTCATTGTTTTTGGCAGCCAAATGCTATGGGCCCAAGCAAGACATTGAATACTATAAATGAGGTTCAAATTGTATCGCAATTGGATGAGGAAATTTTTCGAATCAGTTATGAAACCATATTCAGAGCTCATATTCAAAAGTATTAGTATAGTGAAAATTTAATAGAAGATGAAGTTCAACCCTGCTATACTGGTCCTGGAAAAAGTTTGGGACATGGCCATAATTTTGAGATTCATAATAGTATAATAAAAAATGACATTAAATCAGATCATGATGGTGCAATTACAAAAGAAGATGAAGCTCAACTCGGTTGTACTGGTCCCGTCAAACGTCCAGACATGGCCACAGGTTTGAGGTTCATAGTAATGGTGAAATTACTATGGAAGATTATGTTCAACCCGATTATACTAGTCCTCACACACAAAATCCCTCGACATGGCCACAAATTCGTGGTTCATAGTAGTCTAAAAGACAATGTTATTAATCCAAATTACAAAGGTGAAAATACTATCGAAGATAGAGATTAACGTGATGGTACTAATCATGGTCAAAGCCCGGTAACTGGCCACCTATTACAAGAAATATCAATGCCCAATCTACTATGAAAATTATTGATGTACTAGCTTAGTTCCAGTTCCAGTTCCATACATGACATTGTGTAATGTTTTATATTCAATAAAAAATATTTTCTGATTTTCATAGTTGTCAAAGATAAAAATTATTTTTAGTTATTAATGGTATATCAAATTATTAACATAAGTTAAGCAATATACATATATGAAATATCATATAATAATAATAATGAATTAATAGCTACATATCTTGATGTTGGAATCTAATCAAAGCAATATAAAGACACAATGGATTAATAGCTACAACCTTCACCGGAACGACACCATCCGCACTGCGCAAATAAAAAAATCTCACTCTTGGGTGTAGAAGAACACTCTTCATGTCTGAAACACTATCTTCACCGCTCACAACAAAATTCGAAATATCAACTACCATGCTCTCACCTTCACACAACTTCTCCACTCACATAGTCTACGAACTACTCTTTGCTCCACCCTTTGACTGCAACATAAGTTTTGGGGTTTCAAAAGGATGTTCTCTTGCATGTGAAGGGCCTTAAATTCAATTTTTCTACATGTTTTATGAAGGTTTATAATGTTATATATAACATAATTGCACGATCGAGTTTATTGGTTTACTTGAGTGTATATGATTTGAAAAGAAAGAAAACAAAAGTAAGCTAGTCTAATCACACAGATTAACTCTAATACCTATATAAGCTAAATAGCTAGTAATGCGGAAGTACAGATTACCAACAATTTAAGCTTAGTAAAACGATTTAAAAAGCTCGGCTCATGCAAAGATTTTTCCTAGGTGAGAACCCTAAACTTGTATTAAGCTTGGGATAAAACTCACTACTAAACTTGTATTAATCAAGAGAAATTACACACTTAAGATACTCTTAGCTCAAATTAACTCTGTCTCACAATACAAGTTGCATTCAACTCATACAAGTAATCTATCTCAATCAAGCTCCTAAGTGATTTAAACACTAGCTCTCTTCACATCAACGTAAGCACAATATAGCTTTCTCTCTAGCTTTATCTTTGGCTTAATCACTTTGCTCTCTTTAGCATGTGAAGCTCTAAACTCGTGTGCCTAACATCATCCTATGTACACTTATATAGTCATTCTAACTTAAACATTTAGCTAGCAATTCTATACCTCGTGGCATTGATACAGCAACCTCAGCGATCCGTGTGATCATATTTGCTATGGAATTGCATCAACAACCTCTAATGCTTTGTACTTCTTCGCTTGATCTTCTCAGCTCATCCACGTTGGCAATCCTCATCTTTAGTGCGTGTCTGATTTGTCCAGCTTGGCGACCCCGTACATCCACTATCCCAAAGTAGAAATCATAACAAATTCCCTTTTGTTTCCATTTCCCTTAAGTTGTAGCTTCAACGACCTTCTCTTCACATGACACAATCTTCTATGCGCTTGTGTATGATTCCACCTGTAGACTCTCATTGTTTTCTCTATTACATGTATCTTCTCTATTTTCTTTGAAGCGGGATCCACTAGCTTTACAACGAGTATTGCCCGCTTAAAGGTAGTCCTTCCTTCTTCTTATTTCTTCTCAGCAACACTTATTCTATCTTGGGGAGATTCAGCTTTCCCCGCTATATCTTAAGTTAGTCTCATCATGGACTCAGCTAGTCCACTTCTGTTAAAGCTACACTTATAACTCCTTGAGTTATACCTTCAAGCTTAAACACACAAAGGACATCAAATACATAGGTTTGTTTTCATCAAAAGAAGCGTGACTGTCTATCTAGTCATTCGAGCACTAGGTCAAACCAACAATTTCCCCTTTTTTGATGATGACAAACCCTTAAATAAGTAAGCTCTAGTATAACAAAGCATACTCAGTTAAGCTATAGATATGAAATGAAGCTTAATCAAGTACTTTAAGATATAACAAATAAGCTCAATAATCTTGCTAAGAATGCTTTAGCAAGTATACCTTTGTCCCCCCTTAGACCAAGCCGGTCTAATATCTTCCCTCTTAGTCGCATAAGGATATAACTTGTTTACTTCCTCCTTTTGACATCATAAAAAAATGCATGAATAACTCATGCAAAACGAAACTAAAGTGGAAGGTGCTATGAACCTAACTCAGTAATCAAGCATAAAAAGTCGAGAAGCACAAAAATAGCCAAACTGCAACGAAGCAAGAAAGCCAAGCATATAGATGCCAAAATGCATACTTTATATCATTAAAACCTTACACATTTTTATAATAGATAGTCCTAGAATTACTAGTTAAACTTAGCACGCAAAAAGGGAAACAAAAAGCACATCACAAACACACGCTTAAACCCTAGATATCAAGCTTGTCAAGTGAGAGCAACTAGATTTTGTAGCAGTGTAACCATCTCATCTTGACGAGATTGCATGAGGTCCAGGTGTGTAGTAATCTTGGTCAACTTTTTCTCCAAAGTAGAACAATAATTCTGAAAAGGAAAAAATTTCTCTCTGTAGAAAGAGACTCACTAGCGGCTGGTAAAAGCATTTCTCGGGATTGTGTAGGAGATGAGTAAGCAACCGGTGTAAATAGCTTGGAAGGAACATGCTTAACGACTAGCTCAGATTCTTTCTCGATTGTAAGCACATCATTGAATGAGGTTTCTTTAAATGGCTTGTATAACCCCTATGCTTTCAGCATATGAGCGATTATGTGCGGAAAGGGAGAGCTAAGCCATGATCAACACGACTGACAACCATGTGCGAAAACATGATTTGAGATGTGTTGATTAGCTGTCCGCTCAAACACTCAGTCATGATGCAACAGTAAGAGATAGTAAATAGATCCAGATTCGTGATCCTCAGCGTGATGTTCTTGACTACAACATAGTGAAGGAGTTGCTTTGAAGTTGAGAGATGGTTAGTCTTCAAAATAGCTGGCACATATTTACCGAAGACGGTCTCATTGATCACCCTGGAATTGCTCGGCCAGTTCTTCTTGTGTAAGCGACAAAAACCTACTAACGAGCCATATGGGCCGGGATCCTGTCCAATTGCCTTTCCCAGATGTTTCACCTTGAAGATCTTGAACGCATCGTGAAACCATTGAAAATTACATGAAGTATGTTCACTTGCGGATGAATTGCTGCTGAAGTACGTGTAGAACTGTTTGACTAGATTTTGATCTTCTTGACTAACCTCTATTTCTAGATTGTCCTAGTTCTGCATCTTGAGAAAATAAGTGAAGCGATCAGAGTTGGAAGAAACCTCAATTTCATTAAGGATGTTCAGCGAGACTATGACCGAGAAAGAGGATGTCGCGCTTTGCTATGCTGGTGGGGAGCGGCCGGAAGTCTGGCTTCTCTACATGACTCGATTTCTTCTATATCTTAGCACGAGAAGGTTTCTATGTCTTTATCACTTCTGTTGTCCAAGGCTCTGTCTCATCACTTTCTTCTTCTTCTGATAGCACTTCTTATTCCTCTTCTAGATTTCATTTTCCTTTAGCTTTAGATGTGCTCTTAGCATCCTTGATTAGCTCGACTCTCTTACGCTCAACGTGATCAAACAAGAAATGATGTCGCGCGTCTATTTGTTTGGTGCGAGAATGGTGCACATGATTCTGTTAGATATTGACAAAACTTGTGTTTTGGAAAAGAATCTGGAGAGTACCTAGTGAAATACAATAGTCAACTAGTTGTTTTTTGACCCATAGGAGTTGAGAGTAACAGGAGGCCGCAACTATGTATCGTCTTCAGTTGTACACATGGCAATTGAATCTTTTTTCTTGGAGCCCCATGACAAAAGACAAGGGCCAAGGAATTGTACCATTCCACTCGTGCTCTTTCTATCAACCAAATACCTGACATAATCTGCATTATAACCTATAAGAATTAACTCACCGCCGCTTGGGTACCATATGCATAGATCAAGAGTCCCTTTTAGATAACAAAATATTCTCTTTACATTAGAGAGATGGGAAGCTCTGGGATCGGACTGAGAGCGAGCACATGATCCAACTTCAAAAAGAATGTCGGGTCTAGAGCTAGTTTAATACAAAAGAGAGACTACCACTCCCCTATACATGGTCGCATCCACCTTAGCACCATTTAGGTCTGCGTCTAGCTTTGTGGGGTTGTAGATAGGTGTTGGCAGTGGCTTGCTGTTCTCCATACCGTACTTCTTCAAGAGCTCTTTGATATATAACTTTTTTTGATGTACCTGGATACCTTTTTTAGTTGGTTCACCTGCAGACCTAAGAAAAATTTCAGCTCACTTCATGCTCATGATGAACTTTGAGCTGATCGTTGTCTTGAAGTTATCTATTAGCTGCATAGTAGTTGAACCAAATATGATATCATCAACATAAACATGAATGATTAAAACATCACATTCAATTGTAGACATGGAAATTGAATTCTGTTTCTTCGATCCTCACAACACCAGACAAGGGCCACTCAATTGTGCCATTCCCTTCGTGCTCTTTCTATCAACCAAATACCCGGCGTAATCAGCATCCGTATAGCCTATAAGAGATAACTCAGCGCCACTTAGTAACCATAAGCATAGATCAGGAGTCCCTTTTAGATAACGAAAGATTCGCTTTACATTAGAGAGATGGAAAGCTCTGGGATCGGTCTGAGAGCGAGCATGTGAGCCAACTGAAAAAATAATTTCAGGTCTAGAGGCAGTTAGATAAATAAGAGACCCACCATTCCCCTATCTAGGGCCGCATCCACCTTAGAACCCTTTAGGTCTTGTTCCATTTTTGTGGTGGTGGAGATTGGTGTTGGTAATGGCTTGTTGTTCTCCATAACTTACTTCTTAAAGATCTCTTTGATATACTTTGTTGATGAGCCTAGATACCTTCTTTGAGTTGGTTCACTTGCAGACCTAAGAAAAATGTCATCTCACCTATCATGCTCATGCTGAACTTTGAGCTCATCGTTGTCTTGAAGTCCTCTACTAGATGCATATTAGTTGAACCAAATATGATATCATCAACATAAACTTGAACGATTAGAACATCACCTTCAACTTCCCTTAAAGTCTTATTAACAAGACCTCGCTTGTAGTTCTCCAAAAGAAGGTAATCTACGAGATATTGATACCAAGCTAGAGGAGCTTGCTTGAGCCCATAAAGCGCTTTATCTAGAAAATAGACATGCTCTGGAAAATTGGACCCTCAAATCCATATGGTTGCTTAACATACACTTCCTCATTAAGCTTACCATTGAGCAAGACTATCTTCACATCCATTTGAAATAGATTGAATTCCTTTTGTGCAGTGTAGGCAATAAACAGTCAAATCGCTTCGAGGCGAGCAAAAGGTGCATAAGTTTCATCGTAATCTATACCTTCTTTTTTATTATAGCCTTGAGGGGTTAATCTTGCTGTGTTGTGCACCACTTCAACGATGTCTAGATTGTTCCTTTACACCCAGCATGTTCCTATGATAGCCCTATCATCTATCATTGGTACAAGACACCATACATCATTTCTCTTGAACTCTTCCGGCTTTTCTTTCATTGCAATGACCCCGTCCGGATCGAGAATAGCTTGGGAAATATTCTTTGGTTCATGAAGTGAGACACAAGCACAACTAGAATATTGACATTGAGCATTAGAGTGAGTTTGTGTACCTTGGTCATACAAAGAAATTATGTTCTGCACTGGATGGTCCTTTAATTGTTGATAGGTACGCACTTCTACCAAATAGTCCTAGAAACCCTTGTTGTATGCGATAACCAAAGAAATCCTAAGGTTCAACTACTCAACAGCATAAAGATCAAAGATATGTAGGCCTATGCAATACCATTGGCAAATCACCGATACTCGACACAGGTTTATAATCTCTACAAAATAAGCACTCGCAAATTGTCTATGCTAATTCTGATTGCTACCTAAAAGACAAGACTTTTCAGATCGAATTATCAAGCCTAGCAATATGAATGAATTATAATCAGCCTAGTTTGCAACCTAGATAAAATCAATATCAATCAATGACAATAATCACAAGAGAATATAAAACAATGCTGAAATTATTATTAGAACATAAACAATAGAATTCTCACAAATAATTCCTAGAATAATGGCTTCAACCTAAGAGTGAACTAATAGGAACTTAGCCAGACATAGCCAAGATAAAGCTATACATAATTATGGATGAACTAACCAGGGATGAAGGTCGAAGATGGAACAAAGGTGGGAGCTTTCTTCTTGGCTGCTGAATCTCTAAGAATGAATTTGTGAAAGTGGCAAAAGATTTAGAAGATAATTCTAACCTAAAAACTAAAGGTTTATATTATCTAACCTAGAAGATAGAAAATAACTAAAAATAAAAGATTAAATCTGAAAAACAAATAGATTCATGGGCTTGGATCTGCAATTGGGCCGGGTCCGTCGCTGAGTCGCGATCGATACTTTATAGTCTCGACCGAGACTTTTTCCCAGTCACTCAGAAATGGCACCAGACTCGATCGCTACCTCCAAGTCGCGATCGCTACTTTCATGTCGAGGCAAAGTCGCGATCGAGACATTATAGTCTCGGTCGAGACATCTATGTCGAGGGAAAATCTCGATCGAGACGTTTGGAGTCGTGGTCGAGACATTGGAGTCGCGATCGAGACATTGGAGTCGCTATCGAGACATTGGAGTCGCGGTCAAGACATTTTCTGCAGAAAAGTGTTGTTCGTAGAATTGCCATAACTTTTGACTCACAACTCCGATTGATCCCGTCTTTCGAGGCAATCAATTAGACTTCAATATCCAACTCCGCCAATTAAAATCACCTCAATCAGACATCGGATCAGGGAGAACGAGCCATCTGAACTCAGCTCAATATCTCGGCACCTCGTCCTAGCACTTTCTCGTCGTGACACCTCCTCTCGGACTGGTCTTTTGTCTTCTATAATCTTCCAAGGCAGCTCAGCTTCGCCTCTCAGCTTCTCCATGGGTGTAGGTGTGGTAGTCTTCTCTCTAGCTCCGTCCCAAATGCACTAAAGATGAGTACAAACAGGATCTCCATAATAAAAACCACAAAACAACGCTTATGAGCATCCCGCAAATCCATAAGTGAACATCTTACCTGATTCCGAGAATACCACTCAATAAGCACCTAAACACCTCTAATCCTAAGCTAATAGTCGCTAGTTAACACCATATAATAAGTTCCTATCAGCTGAGCAGGGGTTCGCGCTTGTTTCACATATAAGTGGTGCGCTTTTTACCCATGAAACCATTCTTTGGTTTCGGATGGTTGTTCCTCAAGAACATTGATTCTGCTTTTTAAATGAGAGTTTTCACTCTTGTAGGCAGTCAAGTCTTGTTCAAGTGACTTAGGTTTCTCAGAGTAGTCACTGGTTTGAGGAAAGCTGGTAGTAGAAGAAGACACCTGGGGGTCATAACCCAGTCCAGGTCTAGCTTTGACAAAGACTGTTTGAGAAACAGACCTTGCCTCTACTAGCTTAGTTAGGTCGTCAAGCTTGGAGATTATCTGATCACGCTTTACGTCCTTAGTTGAGTCAGAGTTCCTTTCCAACTTGTTTCCATGAAAAAGCTCACAAGATTTAGAAAGGAGTTTGGGCCTGTCATGCAAACGCTTGGAAAGCTCAACTATCACTTCTTTTTTAGAATTACGGTCAACCAGCTAATCTCTAGCTTTAGTAGCTAGAGACTTGTGTTCAACCATCAATTCTCTTAAAAGGCAAACAAGGTTGTGCTTATGCAAAATGTCAAGATTTAGATTGGATACCTCTATTTCAGAACCTGGGTCTGAATCGGATCCATCACAAGCCATCAAGCACACGTCTGCTTGCGCTCCATCTTTAGAGTCATTGTCTGATTCACCCCAAAGCGTGACAAATGCTTGTTTAGGGGGCTTCTTGTTGGAGCTCGAGATTGGATTCACCTTGGCATGAGGACACGCCTTGGCTAGATGTCCCTTCTCATTGCAATTGAAGCATGTAAAGTCCCGGGCATAGCGCTGCGTGGCTGTTGGATCGCGCTTGAAGCCACCTTGCCTTTTAAAGAATTTCTTCACTACCTTGGTCATCATGGCGACATCTCTATCATCATCATCGTCTCCTTCGTCATCATTCTCTAATTTCTGGAGGACGCGAGAGAGCTTGAGCGCCATGCCCTTGGTTTCTTGTTCTGAGTGTTTCTCTTCATTATTCTTGATCTCTTGTACCTTGAATTTTCCTGCAAGCACAGAAATAGGCAATTCTCGAGTCGCTTTGGATTGGAGAAGAATCTTCTTGAGAGTAGCATACTTGGAATCACCCCATGGATGAATGCCATTGAGTACTCCCATGCTTTCTTTTCCATTCCAGCGGATAGCATTTTGTCATATAGGATTTGACATCGAGAATGGTAGTCAGAGACAAGCTCGTTTTCACCCATTTTAATGGAGCAAAATTCACGGTTCAGCTCAAATAGTCGGTTGTCTTTCATGTCCTCACTACTTGAATGCATGTTGATGATTGATGTCCACATCTCTTTAGCAGTGGGAAGAGACATTACCTTATCAATCTCTTTTCGGGAAAGCGCATTGAGGATGAGCTGACGCGCTTTGACGTTTTTCTCCATTAGTTGATACTCCTTGGCTTCCCACTTGGAGTCATCTTTCTCAGCAATTATCTCATCGTCCTTGTCGATGATCTTCCAGCATTGATAGTCTGTTTGCTGGATATAGTTCTTTTTCATCGTTAGCCACCACTCTAATTCTCCTTCGACGAGTACGTGGGGCTTTGCGAGAGAGATTCCAAGGTTGAAGTTCGACATGTTCTTACTCTTCAGAATCCTTATGATCTGCAAAAAGGATTAGTGCAAATAGGCTAACCTCGCTCTGATACCAATTTTAAGTTCTTGTTAATTAAGCCAATATTGTTCAATGTCTCTAAAGTTCATTAAGCTTTAGATGCGCTTCTCAAGTATATAATTGCTCTTTTATACTTTGAGATGCGCTTGACCTGTGTAGAACACTTATTAATCTATTTACTAAAGTCCTTAAAAGCGGAAGAGGTCAGACAACAATAAGAGCGCGCTTTAAGTGTTTAAAGCGCACTTAGATTTTCACACAAAGAGTTTCCAAACGGTGAGAACCCTAAGTCACTAACTGACTCGGGATAAAACTCACCACTACTTTGTATTGATAGAAGAAGGTTACAACTCTAGCTTCAACTCTCGAAGCTCACTCGTAAACTCTCTTCTTACAACACTTGAGTTCAGCTCTAGAACAATGGCACTTCACTTCTCTCTGATTACAAATGAGTCAACACTTAAGCTCTCCTAGCTTCTCTCTAATTTCCTCACTTTATCATCCTAGAGTGAATGATACAGTCCACTATTAATACACAAAACTTAAGATACAACCCACACTTAATTTAGTGTAACAAACTTGGACTTACCAAGCTGTCACCTCATCAATCCGTGCACCTTGATCAAATTGCTAGAGATAATCAACGGCTTGGATTAATTTGGTTTTGTTCTTCAACTTGTTGATCCACGCCACATCAGCAATCCGTGTCCAATGCGCTAACTAACTCCTCCATGTTGGCGATCCCTGGATATGCGTCTCAAAGACATTTAAGTTCTTCTCACACCTCTTGTGCACACAACTTGAATTCTCCCGCTCACCAGCCTTCCCTTGCATTTCTGCAGTTTTCTTCTACAACAGCGTACACCTTGTGCTATAGTGGAACCTCTTGATCAACATTTCTTCAACTTCATTCAAGCGCATCTTCTATGCCTTAGAAGCTAAACTCACTTCCGGACTTGAATGGGATTATTCAACACCGCTTGCAAAACTTGCTTTCTTCGCTTGGTGTTAAGCGCGACTGAGGACAGTCGAAGCGTATCTCTAAGTGGCTTAAGCAAATCCCAACAGATATTACAATAACCTGGGAAGCTTAAAAACACTAAGAGATTAAATATATTAGTTTGTTATCATCAAAACTAAGAGAAATACATTGAGCTTTAATATGACTACCAAAGCTCAACTAACAATCCTTTTTTAGAACAATAATTTAATCTATTTATACTAAAGTAATAATCGCCGAGAACTAATCTACAAAAAGCTTGATAAACACAATAAATAAAACAATAAATCATAACTGAATATCTAAGATAACACAGAAGCTCTAACAACCTAGATTATGGATCTAGGAGATCTCTTGAGAATCTATCTTTCCCTTTATAGCTGCTTCAAATATATCTTTCCATTTTTACGCACTCGGTTCCCTTTCTTTCACTCGGTTTCCTTCAACGTGTCAGTCTCTTATACTATGTGGAACGTTAATTGCTCAGTTCCTTAACTACAGTACTCGGTTCCTTGTGTCATGTACTCGGTTCCCTCTATTCTAGTGTAGCGCTTTACTTCTCGCTTGACTCGCTTCAGCTTCCTAACTTAACCTCTTTAATTCCTTTGGTGCAATTACCTAAATTCTCGAAGGCCAATTGTTATCTTGCAATAACTCACTCAAAATAGAAATTACTATATAAAGATGTTTGTTATCATGAAAACTAAGAGATCATAAATTATAGATACTAGTAGCGAGTTTCCATAACCAACATCCTCTATATCCATTGTTCTCTGGTTTAGAACTCTGTATGCCTTGCTTGATGGAGCATAGCCTAAGAATATGGCTTCATCGTTCATGACATCAAACTTACCCAAAAGATCTTTCCCATTATTACTTACGTAACACTTACATCCGAACATCTTTAGGTGTGAGATGTTGGGTGTTCGCCCTTTGAGTAGCTCATAGGGAGTCTTTTTCAGAATGCACCTTAGCATTGTCCGGTTAATTATGTAACTCGTTGTTCTCACAGCTTGAGCCCAGTAATATGTTGGTAAAGCACTAGATAATAATATAGTTCTAGCCATCTCTTCCAGGGTTCTATTCTTGCATTCTACCACACCATTTTGCTCAAGAGTTCAGGGAGCTGAGAGGTTATGCTCAATCCATTTGTCTTGGAAAAATTGGAGGAACTCTCTATTCTTGAATTCAGTCCCATTATCTAAGCGAATTGCACGAATAGGGAGACAAAAACTCTTTTCCAAAAGAAGAGCTAAGTTATGAAAAGCATCAAATGCTTCACCCTTAGATTTAGGGAAAATAGTCCAAGTGAAGCGAGAGTAGTCATCAACTAAAACATAGATATATCGATTACCTCCTTTTCTTTGGATGCTTAGTGATCCACATAGATCCATATGGATGAGTTCGAGAGGATCTTTTGTGGAACTACCTTTCTAGAGGAAAAGAACATCTAGTTTCTTTGGACCTTTAACACTCTGAGCATGAACTCATTGAATTTGCCTTAATTCGAGGGAGACTATGGACAAGACCTTTGGATTGAATCTTGTGTAATATATGTAGGCTGGCGTGTCCCGTGCGTTGGTTCCATAGACTTGACTGCTCCTTGATTGTGGAGAGGCACATCTGTCTAGGTGGGGAAAATATATGATCAAATAGATAAATGTTATCAACACGCTTACCTTTCATTAGGATCTCCTGGTTTGGATCTTGGACAACACATGATGTCGTGTTGAATGTGACTTCGTTTCCCCTTGTTCACATAACTAAGCTTGCACTTAAGAGATTAAACTTAAGACTATCAACAAGGTTAAAATTACGGACCTGGATAGCGTTAGCGAGATGGACACTCCTACTGGCCTTAATTTTACCATGTTTTTTATTTCACCAGAAGAAAAACAACCTCCATCTTTAGCTTGAAGTGAGAGTAGAAAAGAGGGATTACCTATCATGTGACAAGAACATCCGATGTCAATATACCACTTACTCATCACAATGGATTAATAACTACATATTTAAAAGAAAAGACACCATCTGGCCTGTACAAATTAAAAAATCTCTTATTGGATCTAGAAGAGCACTCTTCAGGTCCGAAACACTCTTGTCACCACTCACAACAGAACTGAAAATCTGAACTACCATGCTCTCACCTTTACACAAATTTTTCACTCACATAGTCTACGAACTACTCTTTTCCCCACCCGTTGACTGCAACTGGTGTTCCGGCATTTGGGGTTTTGTAAGGATGCTCTCTGGCATGTGAAGGGCCTTAGAGTCAATTTTCCAACATGGAGGATTGATAAATTTAAGTATATTCATATATAATAAATTTTGAGTGAGTTGCTAAGTTATGCATTCGAGATCAATTAATGCTAAAAAGAAGAAGACTAATAATCTGTAAGGTCAAGCTTTGGATAAAGGTCATATTGGTATATTTTAAGTATAACTATGAGGTATTGTGTTTTGTTCCAGAATTGAGTGGTTCTTGTGGTATCCTATTTGGAGATCTAAATTTTTTTTATCCCACAATTAATACAAGTCTACATTGAACACCTACTAGCATAACCTAGAGATAGAGGTTTAACCTCAACAACTAGTTATACTGAAATTAGATACTACAAGTCCCGGATTTGAATTGACAGACCAACCACAAGCCCTATTATTTTATGGTGTGGTTGATTTCTAGTGGAAGGAAACCCATCTAAGCCATTTACAAAACAGTTGGTTGTTGAGGGAATTTATTTATCCACAACAACATCACTGTTACTTTATGTTATTAATAATTTTTTGTTATTTTGTTGATTAAGGAATAGCTAATTAATCCTTCTACTAACATAGTAAATTCAAGACTTTGTGAGCTAAATAAATGGAATATGAATTCATTAAAGATGAATAAAAAGATCTTGTGTTTGAGCTAATTGATCCTTGTACTAACATAGTGGATTCAAGACCTTGTGAGATAATTAATGAAATATGCATCTATTAGAGTGGAAGAAAAAGATATTGTGTTTAAGAATCATGTTTCGGCTAATATTTTATAGAGAAAAAGTAAAGTGTATTGTGATTTCTCCATTAAAAGAGGACTGAAATTTCAAAAGGAATGATAACCTAGTAGAGAAGATACTGCAAGATTACATCCAAGAATAAGATAATTTTACAAGATATCATTCCTACAATCTATCCTAGAATATCTTTGAATTCTATGAATTGGAAATGCTATTGTCTACTTTATCATTAACACTCATTGATAGGCACGTCTACAGCGCATCTATAAGCATGGATTTAGCACCATTTCACTACATATATGGGCGTTCTTATAGCGTATTTAGTCAAAACCTTTATCCGACAATATATATCTTATTTGAGTTACTTTGGAGTTTATTAGAGTCAACGAGGAGCATAGGAAGAGTGAAGACAAAGTCATGCACATCGGAGGTGAAAAACGGGCTTAAGAAGGCAACATTTGGAAGAGACATCATTGGAGGCCGCAGCTCATCCATCGGTGCCCATGGATGTGGGATTCAAAAAAGGCTAAAGAGAAGTCATTGGAAGCCGCCGATGACTATCGACGCCCAACAATCTTCAGACGACTTAAATGATTTAGTCTTTTCTTCCTACCTTTTCTGTTGCGATTTTGGACGGGATTAGTTTGTTATTTTCTGAATTTTTTTTATTATTTATTTTAGGTTAAGCCTTTATAAAGGCAAAACTCTATCATTTTTAGGTTAAGTTTTGAGAGATGCTTAGTACGTTGTTTTATGTTTTCTCTCCTTTATCGTTCTACAGTATTGCTCTTCGGTCCTTTACATTTCTTCTCCAAAGGTTAGTATGGTTCTTAATTGTTCTATCTTCTTAAACCTTTCTATATAGGGCTAAGCCCCAATTTCTTAGAAAAGAATCGAATTGTTGTTTGGATTGATGTAATTGAGTAATTTTAGTTTGTAGCATGATTTGATTGTTTTTCTCTGAGATTGTTGTCTATGGAATTCTATATTTTATTGCGAGATTGATCACCTAGGATTAAAGACTTTATTCATAATGGTTAGGATAAATTAATGGAATTCATCTTGATTTATTCCTTCAAAACAAGCATGAACACATAGATTCGGTTTGAACTATGCCTTTATGTAGAGAAATGCATTGCTCTTAGCTTTATTGCTTCCATTGATTGGAACTATAGGCGTTCATCGTAGTTAATCAATTTGGTTGAGTTTAATATGCTCGGTTATGTGTTCTTTAGGAATTAAAATGATATTCATCAACCAAATAACATGAATTTTATTTGCTATGAATCATTTTAAATAGTTTATAAACCATTCTTTTGTTGTTTTTGTTAGTTAGTTTAATCAACTAAAAATCCTTTATTTCCTAATAGATTTTCTCTAGAAAAGTTTAAATAAGTCAATGATTTCTACGGGTTCGACCCTTGCTTCCTCTATATTCTAATTAATAGGATTTAGTGAAGTGTAGGAATTAAAAGAGGTCACGACCTGTAGTCTTGCCTTGCTTGCATAACACTTTGTTTTTCTACCTATAAAATGACCAGAAAAACGAACCGTTCATCAAATTGGCGCCATTGCCGGAGAGGCATAAAAGTCAAGAAAGCTTGTTTAAAATTTATTTGTGCATTTGTAAAGCGTGAACCACTTTTATGGTTCATTTTGATTCTGCTGACTCTTCCCCCTATTGCCCCCTTTGCAGATATAGAGCAAGAGTTCCATCATTTAAGGCGAGAAAGATTTCGAATTCAAAGAGGAGAAGCAGCTGAACGCTTATTTGAAGAGATGGTAAACCAAACTTTAGAGGTACTTACTGCGCCTAACCTGAGCCTACCAACAAGATCTTTGGCTAAAGCTACGCTCCTCGAGGGCCAAAAATTTGAGCTGAAAATAGGGGTAGTACATGTACTACGCAAATTCAGCACCTCCACACTTAAGGATCGCATCCAACACCTCGAGGAATTAGTGGAAGTATGTGTCAACCTGCCACCATTGGATGTGGATGAGGATCATATGAAAATGAGATCCTTCTCCTTCTGCTTGAAGGAAGCTGTGAAGGATTTGTATCATACCCTTGCACCGGGTAGTGTTACAAATTGGGTGGACATGAAGAAGTTGTTTCTATCAAAATACTTCCCCACCTTAATATCCAATGCTCTAAAGAAGAAAATTTGCAACATACAATGAATCACTTTATGACTACTTGGAGAGATTCAAAAAGTTTATAAAAACATGCCCTTACCATGGATATCAAGACCACGACTTGGTCTTATACTTCCGCAGCAGTCTTTGCGAGGATGACTGGAGTATGGTGAACACATCCTTTCAAAGAAAATTTCCTCAAACTAACACATTCAGCGTCCATGAGAATATTCGCTATACTAGCGGATGATTCAAGGCAATACAATGGGAGAGGAAGAAGAAATGTGTCCAGCGCTACTCAAACCGAGTCTGACGAAGTGGCTCCACTCAAAGAGGAAATCAGGAGACTTAAGTTTCAGGGCACAAATCACCAAGTAAAGGAATGTGAAGCATGCGGAGATGGTCTACATCCAACGGACACGTGTCTGTATTTTCAAGAGGAAGTGAACGCGATTGTCTTTCAACATGGCATGCCAAGGCCTCCCAATCAAGGACAAAGCAACCAACCATGGAGAAACCATCCTAACTTTAGGTGGAATAGCACCGAAAATCAGTTAAACGCTCCTCCTAGTCAAAACCATCAATCTTACGACGAGATCGTTCATGCACTAGCAGCGAGCAACACCGGCATGTAAGGTGGGATCAAACAAGTCACAATTGTCGTTACCAAGATAAATGAATCGGTGAGCACATTACAACATCAAGTAAGTCACAACACCGACCCTATATGTCAATTACAACAACTTTCAGACCGTCTTGCATCCCAAATGAAGAAAAACCCCAACATCCGCAATGTGAGTGTCTTAGACTTGTATGGTGATGATCTTGACAAGGAGGAGAAGGATTTTGAGGATGAAGTCGAGATGCCAAGACTTGATGAGGTCGTTCAAGAAGAAGAAGAAAAAATGGGCCGAGACGCCATGGGTGCCTGCCGAAAGGATATCAACAGAAGCCAACAGTCCGTCGGCGCCTGCCGATTAGAGGAGCTGAGTTTTGAGGAAAACAGATATCACATCGGCGCCGGCCAATCCCTTGCTGAGAAAATTGAAGCTTTTACACCTAAATTAAGTACGAGCCAGACATTATGGAATGGTCGGTTCCCAACTAAGAAAGCTTCCATTATAGATAAAAATCGTTTTAGCATTGCTAGCGAAGAATTAAATAAGGATGATGATAGCCCAACTACTGTGAGTCAAGACTTTCGTGATATGTGCAAAAACCTCAAAAACATAGAGAGAGACGTTGCATCTTATAGAGCAACATATGAGGCTAAACAAAAGGAGGAAGATCAACTCCGAAAAGAAGAGTCCTGCATTCGCAAACAAGCTCCCGTATGCCGGGTATAAATTAAGTTGTTAGAGAAAGATTTGGGGTATGAGATAAGAGTACTTGAGCTAGATTCTGGTGACCGTGGGTCTATTCTAGGTGTAAGAGCCCACAACGATGGATATGAGCTTAGATAGTCCAACTTTAGCGATGAGAATATGTTGAAATGTTCATCGTTGTCTTGCTTTTGAGAATAATGATTCGAACTATATACACCATGAGCCACTTCCACGCCTAGAAGGTCATTATTGACCAATCATTATAGCTAGCAAGTCCAAGGATAGAGGTTCATAAAAACCGAGCAACCATCGCCAGCCACATGAGCTAAACACTTCATCTACGGGCAGTGACGAGGAAGTGTATTCCTATGACGTACGATGCATTGTGGTAATCAGTTATTAGGACAAGAAAGAGTTTCGTGCAGATGAGACATCATATAAGGAGGAGTCGTCATCAAATCTAAATGAGATGGAAATCTAGGAGACGAGGAGGAGTTTTATTGAGGCATTTAGCGACATTGATGAAGGTTCTCCCATCTACACTAAAATGATGACAAGCCAAGTCGATGTGCGTATTCTAGATGATATCGTGAGAAATAGGAAGAAGAATGAGCAAAAGGCTCTAAAATGGATGAAGAAGAATGCGGACCACATGCCCACATAGGAGGAAGACACCGGGATGTTCACGATTCAAATCAATGTTGGGAAAACGGATATCAACCGATCTCATGAACTTTTTTTTCCTTCTTATCTACATTATGATCTAGGTCTAGTCCAAATGAAATTCACTAGAGTACCTAGTCAATTGGTCGATAAGACCAACGTGCTCCCATTAGGTAAACTGGAGAACGTATGGGTCCATGTGGATGAGTTTACTTTCCACATGAATTTTTACGTTATGGAAATGGGGTACAAATCTAAGGTGGTGCATGTCATTCTAGGACGAACCCTTCATGAAAATCGTGAGTTCTGTTATAGATGTGCGAGTAGACACAACTACTTTGGTAGTCGGTAGAAAGACCGTTACATTTACAATGGACGGTACGACTATAGATAACCTATTGATTCATTCTCTAAAGGGGGTGAATTAGTCTTAGCGGGCTCGGAAACTGGACTAACTTTGCCCGTAGGATCTAGTCCCCGGATTGTTGATTCATTTGTGTAGGCTGAGCACAACATAACTAGGACCCTGCACCAAGCTATGTGTTAGGAAGCCGAGAAGAAGTCCGGATCAAAGGCAAACAAGCCCAGGAAGAAAATCCAACAAGGGTGTACTCACAAAGATGCAAATTCAATTGGTCTTTAAATTTGGCGAGTGAAAATGATCCAAAAGGTGCGGACAACACTTGCGTGAGTTAAGTTACATGAGAGTCGAGCCATGACTCTAAACAAGGCGCTT
>NW_027366641.1:0-68533 GCF_046119375.1 Phyllobates terribilis | reverse complement strand
CCCACAAACACAAAATCCACAAGAAAAAACCTTTCTCGATTTCTCCCTCTTTTCCCCAAATCCTCTCCTTTTATTCCCCTTCCCTTACTAAAACCCACAATCCCACATTCCCGAATCTAATTTCACCGTTCCCATCCGTTTCAAGGCCAAGTTCAAAGCTTTTTGAGTTTGTGACATTTCGTCACCTGCCGATACTCGGAAGCTTCAAATCAAGATTCTGAGAGATTTAACCAAAATGTTGAAGGTGCCACCACTTCAAATAGGTTCTTCTCGTCATGATCTATGTTTTGACTACTCATTTTCCCCCTTTGAAGACGGTTTTAAGGTGTAATGAGCATTTGATGTGCTTGCCAAGTTTTTCAACCGTTTTCCCCGGGTTCGATTTGGGTGTTCTTCGTTGATTACGGCGCCCGCCCCTATTCTCCGGTGCCCAATCATCCGTATTCAATAACTCCGCCTGAAACCCTCCTATTTTTTGTCGCGCCCACCGCCGTGCACTTATTCTCAGTTCCAGAATTTTTTCCAACGCCCGCATGTATCTCTCCGTCGCCCGCCTCCAAGATTGCGCCCGCCTCTATCTTCTCAGTGCCCACCACCGTGTACTTTTTCCTTGGTTCGGTAATTCCATTCGACTTATCTTTTTAATTCAATCAATTATGAGTACTTTGCACCATGCATGGTCTTCCGGAGCTGGTCCAATTCATGCTCAACCATCAAAAAAGTTGAAGAAAGCTATCAACCCGGCAATGATTCAAGCAAATGTTAAGTGTCAAGATCTTACGAGTACCATATTTTTCGATCGCGACTTCATGAGGGATTTTCATATTGATGATTGCTTGCAAGACATGCTTACCACTATGGGTTAGGCACATTCTATGATTATTTGTCCCCGACATTTTCATGTTGGACGGGAGAAGTTCTTTCGACTATCAAGGTCGATAAGGGTCAATACAGAATACTCATTAACTTGAATGGAGCGGTACCCACATTGAGGATGCATGATCTTGATAACATCTCCAGTATTATATCAGATCCGGTTGATTTGGATTGGATGGTTGAGGATGGGCCATTTGATTTTTGGTTCTACTCAACGAGTTTGCACTACAAATACCGCGAATTCGAGCTACAATTACCAATAGTCTCACTCATGCCTTCGTCTTGACTACAAGGTGATTTGTATGGTATTCTATGGTTAATAGGAAGTGAACAAGATGTCTTTAGCAGATTTGAGGGCCATGTGGACTATGAAAAGGAACGCATACACTCTTTCATATCTTCAAATCGAGCGGTTTTGAACTTGTGACGTGCACTGTTATTTGTTTGGTGTTTGGAAAGCACACACTCTTGAGCTTCCTAGGCCCGAACCTTTGCCATTTCTGAGTGACCGTTATGGGGATTGGAAAATTCATGCACTGGCTGGTATTCAGGTGCCTCCCCTTCATTGAGCCCGAGCCCGAGCCTATGGAGATTGACTATGGTAGGCAGGCTTACGAGAATGTACTAAATTTGGATAAACGTTTCATTGACTATAATGGATATACAAGGCACCCACTGGGGGACGATGGATTCGTTCAAGAATGAGGCCAAGATGACGGATTAGTTTGTCGGTCCAGCAGATGCAGAACTGGGAAGCTTTCCCTAGGTCCCAGTATCTGGATAATCCTCCACCACCACCACCTTACCAGTAGTGGTATCTCTCTATTTTCCCCTCGTTATTTATATTTGTCTGATTTTCACATTTAGGACAATGCTTATTTTAAGTGAGGGGGGTAGATTATACTTGCTATTTATTTCTTAAAAATTCAAAAAAAAAGAGGGCATAATAAAAAGAGCCATAACTAAATCCTAGGATGAGTAAAACTCCTCTAGGGCGCTCAGGGAATAGCAGGTAATATGGATGTCAATAGGCATGGTAAGAAAGATATTTTTCAGACATGTGAGGCTGGTGAGAGTACGTTTTTATGAGAGTGCTAGTTGAAAACCCAAAGGGTTTTTATGAGTGTTAGTTGAAAACCCAAAGAGTGCCTAAGCAAGAATTGGAGTGAAAAGAATTTGAGTTTCTTAGGATGTTCTAATTCATATTTTTGGCATAGGTGATATAAGAAGTGGAGTATATGAGGATTTTCGGGTAGGATTTCATTTGGAGGCATAAGATGTAGATTAGTTTGTATTTTATTTTCACCTATTATTTCTAGCTTCATGATTTGTATATCTGTTTGGTGATTATCTTGAGCTTACATGACACATTTATGAGGTTTTTGCTGACTATTTCTTCTGGGATTTTTTGGTGCACACTTGATAATGGTATGGAGTAGATTCTAGGATTAGACTTCCTTTTTTGGTGTTTGATGCATATTGTTGTGGTTGTGCTATGGAGATCTTTTCTTTAAGAATTGGTGGTTGAGTTTGTGTTTGTTGTGATGGGCATTATTTAGAGGAGTAGGTCATTATGGTGTTTGGAGTTGGAGTTCTGTTGAGATGGAGTATTTTTTAGTTTTTATTTATTTTAGAGGAGATTTAGGATGTTCTATGAGCTTTATTGCTATTATTCCATGAGTTTTTGACGATGATATCTATTTGGTGACAACATTTTGTGAGCATTTGATGTAAGAGAATGTTTGTTTTGATGTATTAGGTTGGCTTGGTTTGGTTTGGGTTTGAGCATATTGTATGTTGATTCGGTCCTGAGCCACTTTCTATTTGGGTTCTATGTGATTTGTATTGTGAGATGAGTGGTAGCTTGATACCACTCAAGATGAGTAGAGCTTAAGTGTGTGGTAATTTGATGTACACATCTATGATGGGTATTTGAGCACAATTTTATCATTTATTTAGTTTTATTACAAGCAGGATTGTTGCGTATTTGGTTCATATCACTTAACAACCATCTATGTCATTATATGATGTTATTCAAGGATTTGTAGAGTGAATCCGAGAAGAGAAGGAGAAGAATCGAAGTGAAGAAAAACACGAGCTATTTTGAAGAACAAAACAAAGATGGAGGAGCCTTTATGCTAATCTCTCGGCGGCTCCCTTTGAGTAATATCAACTATCATCTATTCCAGGAGACCTCTATCACCGGGAGCCCGAGCGACATTAAGAATAGCTTATAAAGGTGACTTCGCTACCATTATTGGTGAAGAATCTTTCTTTCCTTGGTCACATAAGCTTGAACCACTCAGGGGAAATATACTTTGATATTCTACGCATGTATTTTTCATCCCAGTAGGGAAAAGTCTATGCTTATAGTGGCACCCGTTGATGGAGTCCATAGGATTTTCTCCTCATAACCGGCGCATCCGTTGAAGGATGAGAGGCGCCTGCCGATCATTGCACTTTTCATTTGAGAGATTTTCCATATTTTATCTTTTTCGAGTTTTGTTATTTAATTTCTAATTTCCTTATTTTATCATTAGTTTTATTTAAAAATAATGTACTTTAGTAATTCTTGGAGATTTGGCACAATTTTGTTTGTGTTTAGTATTTACAAGCCATTATTCTAGTTTTGTGAAGAAAACACGTATTCAGAGATTCAAAGTTTTTTTGTCCCAAGAACTTTGCTTTTGTGATTTTGGGTATGAATAACTAATTTTATTCCCTTAGTAAAGTTCATTTTGAAGTTCCCGTGTGTGTTTGATGTGATTTTGTCTATTATCTATCGATGCAAAAGTTGTATGTTGTTCTCTTAGATTTATGTTTATTGATTTATTGATTGGGTTCTAGATTGATCACCTAGGTTTTGATTGAATTTATCATATTGCTAGGATAGATTGTGCTTGTTTGATTTGTTCTATTCCTTCGAAACAGACGAGGCCAAAATGGTCATTACGCTTGTCAAAATAATATTTATAAACCTCACTAACTTATCTACAAGTAGATTGGCAAGCAAGGATCGATCCCACAGGGAGTCAGGTAATCAATTCTTATGTAATTAATAAGATCAAGTTAATAGTGATAATAAAGGGGGGAAATTGGATTGATGCTAAGCTACTAATTTAATCTAGGGAAGCAATAGAGAAAATACCTTATTCAACGGGTATCCACACAAAGAAATGGGTTGCTTTGATCATAGAGTTCCTAATTCCTAATCGTGTTCATCCTATAAATTTGTATACTATGATTGTCCTAATCCTGTTTCCTAGATAGCTAATTAAGTCAATCATCCCTAATAGCCTTTACCGAGAAATCCAGCCCTAAAACTATTAAGGACTTTCTCCTAAGCAGCATAAGCACAAGAATAGATAGGAAGATGCAACACCACTTGACTACTAACACATCATTACCCTCCAGACAGCTACAAGCCCAACTAGTTCAGGTGATTGATTTGCTACTAAGTAGGCAAGGTTCTCCAACTAGGATAAACCAGGCCCTAGCTATATGAAATAGATCTATAAACCTAGGTGATCAATCTAGATAAACAAATCACAATCAGTAAATATAATAAGTAAGAGGATAAAATCATTCAAACAATATATCTTTATTAGAACCAAGGAAGAAGTCCACAAACCAACCATCCGCAGGCTTCAACCTGGAGAACAGAACAAACTCTCTAAATAAAACTAGAACTAAGCATGAGAATGAGGAAAAGCTCTCATTCCTTATTTATAGAAGAAGGAAACCCTAGAAATAATCTAAAAAGCCCAAGCCCGAAACTACATCAGAAAATAGGTCAAAGTCCTAAAGAAATCCCAAAGAAGAAAAGTAATCCGCGATAGGAAATCTATGCGGGCGTGGTCGCGCCAATGTGGGTGCGGTCACGCCACTTCTTAGTTGTCCTGGAGCAGTCGCACCACCCAGGGCGCGGTCGCGCCCTGGCCCATATGCTCCAGCGCAGCTGCGTCTTGTTGTGTGCGTGACTTTACTCGTCCTTTGGTCATCTTCACTTCGGTCTTCTTTCTGAATGCTCGTAATCCTCATATTCAACCACTTTGCTCTGCGAGGTCCGAACTACGGTAATACGATCCAAATCATGGCCAATTTGTCTATAAACGATGCTAACGACCACTTATTATGTCGTAATAGACATTGCTCATTAGAAAACCAACATGATATTCTAGTATCTGTTTGTGCTAGGTTTTTTGTGTAGAGATTTGCATTGTAGGACTAGTTGCTCATGTCCATACCCTGGTGTTCTTTTCTTAATGCCTCCTTTGGTTTGAATCATTGATGGGCTTGTCGTGGTTAACTACTGTGGATAGGGTTATTATCCTCTACTTGAGGTTCTAGTCACTTCTATATAAGAACGGGAACAACTTGTGTCAAGATAGAATCTTTGGATTTACTATGACGTCAACACTGCTGAACACTGATACGATGCTTTACAAAGATTCCTTCCATACATACATCATTATTTTTCTATTTTCTTACTTATAGATTTTAGAAAATTCTCTTGTTACTTTGAGTTGTTTAATTGAAATCATAATGAGAATAATTGATAAAAATCCTCGATGTGCATTCCACCCTTAATTTCGCTATATTACCTAACATTTAGGTTTCTAGGATTGTTTAGGTACTGTTAGTTGATGAACGCTAGTGTTCAAATCAATGGAAGCAATATTATGAAGAACACTAGAGAATTGGCATTTCGCGACTACCCTACAATGAAATTCTCTACACTAAGACTTGGTTCAAACCGAATCAAAATGTTCATGCTTGTTTGGAAGGAAACGGTCAAGGCGGGCGCCATTAATCTATCCTAAAATTTATGAATAGAAAAATTCAACCTAGGGGATCAATCTAGCATTAAGGTCCAGAATTTAATAATCAATAAATTCAGACAAAAGCAATCAAATAATGTTAACAAACCGAAATCACTCAATTATATCAAACCAAACAACAATTTAATGATTTACTAAGAAATTGGGATTTTAGTCCTCCATAAAAAGGTTTACAAATATGAAATAATGAATAAACATAACTAACCTCTGGAAAAAATTTCTCAAAACACCCAAGAGCAAGTACGTAAGAGAGAATGGAAGAAAAGTGGTTATCAAATTCTCAAGTGTAACCTAATTCCGAAGAACGATGAAAAGAGAACTAAAAAGTGAACCCCTGAAATGATAAAAATTCTAGCCTTTTATAGGACCAACCAAATAAAAGAAATAAATAAATAAAAATTCAGAAATAACAATAAAATCAACCTAAGATCACAACTGAAAATATAGGAAGAAATACCATGTCGTTTAAATCCGTCTGGAGATCGATGGGCGTTGATGGTCATCGGCGGCACCGACAGGTCTTTTGTGGCTTTGCTCGAATCTCACATTAGCGGGCACCGATAGATGTGTCCGTGGCCGCCAATGTGTATTCTGCCTTATTTGACTCTTTTAGCTCCCTTTGCACCTCCGATGTACATGCCTTCGTCTTCACTCCTTCTTAAGCTCCTCGTTGACTCTAATAAGCTCCAAAAAAGCTCAAATAAGATATATAGTTCCGGATAATGGTTTGGACTAAATACGTCGTAATAACGATCATAGTTATAGTGAAACGATGCTAAATCCATGTTCATTGATGCATCTTAGACGTGCCTAACAAACATCTCCACACTTAACTTCTACTCGTCCCGAGTGGAACAAAATATCACTCTACTCTTAGTAATCCCCATGTAGAAAACCCAAGTACAAAAACGCTCACATAGAATCAACACCTGATAAGCTTGTCCCTTATCAATCCAACCTATACATCAAAGTCTAATCACGTTGTAGAATGCTATCAATCCTTACAAAAAGTAGTCACTCATAATAGTATAACCATGTATCCCAAGTAACCTTAACTAACAAAATCAATGATCATCCTAAATCTGCTCTAAAAAAAGATCAATGATAAGGATAAAAAAATCAAAAGAAAAGCCCTAACTCCATCCTACGCATCTCTTATTCAAACACCTTAATGACCTACACCTCTACATAATGTTCATCTCAAACAACGCATCTTAACCACCAATTCCTAGAAAATATATCCACATAGCAAACCACATTAATATGCACCAAATACCGAAAAGAAGTCTAATCCTAGTATCTACCCATACCATCACCAAAAGTGTGTCTCCGGATCTCCCAAAAGAAAAATAATGATTAAAATACCTCATATGAAATGCAAAGTAAGCCCAAAATACTCTAACGAAGAGATCTAATTTATTTAAGCTCAATGTGAGTTAAAAATAAAATCTACACGTTATCGCTCCTTGTGAAACCTACTTGAAACACTCCTATACTCCAACACTTATGTCTTTGGTGCCAAAATATGGAAAATAACCATCCTAAGCACTCAAATTCATTCACTCTAATTCTTGCTTAAGCTCCCTTTCGGGTTTTCACTTAACACTTCATAAATAATCTCACTTGCCTCACAACTCTCAAGAATTCCTTTTTGTCAGGCCTAGCCAGATTACGTGCTTATTGCTTGAGCGCTCCAAAAGGTTTTCACTCATCCTAGGATTTTATATTGGCTCTTTTCATCTATGTCTCTTTTTTTCATTTTTCATTTCCTTTTTGTGTTTTTCAGATTTATAGAGAATATGTACAAGTAAGAAATATAAATCTACCTCCCCACACTTAAACTAACCATGTCTTCAAGGTTAATATCGGACATGAATAAGAACAGAGAAGGATAGAAGAATACCGCTAGTGTTGTGGTGGTGGAGGTGATGAATAGTCCTGGTAGTGGGACCTAGAAAAAGCGTCTCATTGCTACATCATATGCTCATCCTCGTGGATCCAATGAGAATCATGCACAGACCAACGATCATCTTGGGCAGCGCAGTGAGCATCCCGAGAAGCCCAATGAGTGTGTCCTGGATTGCAGAAATAATCGGTGAAACACTGATCCAGGCCCTCAACTCGCTCATAGGCCATGCGGCCGAAATCATCTTGTTGCTCAGGCGTTGCTGATGGTGGAGGTGCATAAATGTCTGCCAAGTGACTGAGGTCCCACTCTACATAGTTCTCGCCGGGAAAAGGTGAAGGTTCGGGTCTAGGGAGTACAAACAAATGCATGTTCCCGACACCAAAAAGACAAGAGTAGACCTCCCGGTCTCTACCCTGCTGATGCACAATGTATGTCCGAAGCATATGAGAATCCTTCATTCACACAACATTAAACTGAGAATCGTAACTAACCGGCTCCTCACTAGGATGGATTAGCTGTAGAAAGTCTCATATCAAAAGTAATCATTCCTCCAATGCAGATTCGTCCAGGCGTCGTACTTTGGAACTTCAAGCATCTCTTCAAAAATAAACCAACCCAATCCAAAACTGTGGTTTTGTTCTGCGTAAATTTCCACAACGTCTTCAAATCAGAAATGGCGATCTTTTTTACCTCTGTCTGGATAAAGAATGTCAAACAAATCACCTTGTGGGTGAGATGAGGCAAGGGTGCGACCATGAATAATTGTAATTCGAGGACGTGTGAGTCGTAGTTCACACCCGTGACCGGAGCCAAAAGTCATAATGGTTGTTCTCTCCAACAGTGAAAGGAATGGGTGCCTTGGTGACACCAAAGATATCGCACAACTGCTCGATCTTTAGTTGCGCCGTTCTTTGACACAAGGTGAACTTGATCATTCTTGTGCTTCGTTGATACAAAGAGTTGATAGAAAAATCTTGTGTCCAACTAACATATGTAGATTGTTTCATTCCGTAAAATTCACCCAACCCGTCTTGATCGACCATATCCCACAGACAACGATCGATCCCTAAATCCTTACAGAAGTACTTTCCAAAAAATATTGTGCACATGATGTCGCGTACATTAATGGTGATCCACGACATCTCAACTCTCTTAGCCTTCTTCCCATCTCGGACCAGCATCTGAGGACAAAGCTCGGTTCGTGGAACTCATAATTGTATTCAAGAATTGAGAAGCTTTGCAAAAAAAGATAGTTACCAGCCAGGAGCAAATCGGCGGGCGCCAATGGCAAGTCCGTCAAAACTTTGAGATCAACGATCGGCGAGCATGGACCGATATGGGAGGGCGCCGATGTCTTGCTTGCGATGTTGTAAGTAACTAGGGAGGCTGCTGGTGAGAGCTTGGTGGATCGACGAGCACTCATGATTTTAGGCGGGCGCCAACGACGGAGCACAAATCTCAACGAACACGAAACCCTCGTCCGGTGGTGAAAACGACCTCCAATTGGAATCAAATGAACCCTCAAAATGTAGATAGGGGGATGGAGAAGCTACTGGGACGTGTTTGGGGTGCGGGTTTTGTCAGAAAATGAGAAATCTGGCTTTGAAGGTGCGCTCAGCTGGCTCTGATAGGAATAGGCAGGCGTCGATGGATCGACTGCAAAATTTCTAGGCTTGCTCGTGAGTGTGAATGGGGAAGGTGTATTTTTGGCTTTTTTGGTTTAATTTGGAGAGAGAAGGGATTTATATGGTGGTGAATTGGAAGAAAGGAAAGAAATGGGTTCTAGTATGGTAAGGGTTTAGGAAAATTGGTGGGGAAAGCATGAAGATGAAGAAGGTAGGGCATTTTGTGTCTCAACTTTAATTTCCAAGAGTCCTCAACAAAAACGCGCACACTCATCAACTCTTTCTTTCCACAAAACTCTCTTAGGTTCGATCTCATCGTCCATCTCACACTAAGAACACTTTCCTCACTCGCTTTCTTGTTCACGCTCAACGACTTTTCCCTCGTTTTTTACCTCGATCCCATAATATTTTTTTTTCTTTTCTTTCCACTTTATTCTTTTACACTGTATTTTTGATCGCTCATTTCTTTTCCACACTCATCATATTTTCCTCACAAAACCTCGCTTTCACTCGATTTTGAAAATTTTTAGTTCAAAAGAAAAAATCATTTTTACAATATAGCTCAAAAATTTGTTTAGTGGAAAATGACTCAATGAATTCAAAAATTCAATCTAAACTAACAGAAATAGAAAAAGAAAATTACTTAGATCGTGTTGCCTCCCGAGAAGCGTCTCTTTTAGAGTCATGGCTCGACTCTTATGTAGCTCAACTCAGTAAAGTGTTGTCCACACATTTGGGAGTCACTCTCCAAATTTGAAGACATTTGGAATTCATAGCTTGAGTACGCCCTTGTTGGTGTTTCTCCCTAGGTTTGTTTTCCTTAGGTCCGGAATTCTTCTTGACTTCCCCACACTTAGCTTGTTGTGATGACCTACTAACGATGTGCTCAGCCTGCACAGGTGAATCAACATTCTAGGAGTAGACCCTCCGAGCAAGTCAGTCTACTATCCAAGTCAATCACAACTATTTACATCCCTTTAAGAGGATGAATCAATGGGTTACCGATATTCGTACCGTGCATTGCTAATGTAACGATCTTTCTACCGACTCCCAAAATATTTGTGCCTGCTCGTACATCTATAACCGTGCTTGCTGTTTTCATAAACGTTCGCCTAGAATGACATGCACCACCTTAGATTCTTACTCCATTTCCATAACGTAAAAATCCATGAGGAATGTAAAATCACTCACACGGGCCCATGATTTCTCAAAATACCTAATGGGAGTACGTTGGTCTTGTCAGCCAATTGAATGGTGACTCTAGTGAATAGCATAGGACCTAGACCAAGGTCATACTAGATAAGAGGGAAGAAAATTAATGAACGCACCTAGATCAGGTAGATCTCGGTCGATATCCATTTTCCCAACTCTAATTGGAATCATGAACATCTCGGGGTCTTCCTCCTTTATGGGCATGTGGTCCACGTTCTTCTTTCTCCATTTGTGAGCCTTTTTCTCTTTCTTTCTTCTTGGTGGTCGTGATTTCATCTAGAATACTCACATAGATCGGACTTGTCATCATTTTTGCATAGGGGTGAGCCTTCTTTGACGTCTCTAAACTCATCAATCAAACTCCTTTTCGTCTCATATATCTCCAACTCATTTAGACTTGATGACAGCTCCTCCTCATATGATGTCTCTTCTCCACAGGACTCCTCCTTTTCCTCATAATTGATTTCCATGACGCGTCGTATAGCATAGGAGTCCACTAACTCATCGTTATCTGAAGAGGAAGTGTCAAGCTCGAGTGGGTTGTGATGGTTGCTCGGTGTGATGAACCGATGTCCTCGGACTTGATGGCTATAATGATTGGATGATAAGGACCTCCGAGGCATGAAAGTGGTTCATGGTTCACATCATTTGTTTCGTCACTCTTGAATTTAAGATGATGGTGAGCATTAGGTGTCTCCTCCCTGAAATTTAACTCTTTGAGCTCATCTCCGTCGTTGTCGTGTCTTACACCTAGAATAGAACCTCGGTCACCGGAATCTAACTCAAGCTCCTCTCCCGGGTTCCTTCCTAATGTAGTTCACATCCTTACACTCATACCCGAATCCTCTTTCCATCAACTCAATGTATACTCGATGTCCGCGAGCTTCTTTGCAAATGCGAGACTCTTCTCTCCGAAGTTGCTCTTCTTCTTTTCATTTAGCCTCATATGTCTCTCTATAAGTTCTGACATCTTTCTCTAAGCTGTCAAGGCTTTTGCACATCTCATGAAGTTCTTGACTTAGAGTAGTTGGGCTATCATCTTTCTCCTTTAAGTTTCGGCTAGCAATGCTGAATGAGTCTTTACCTCCACCGGAAGCTTTCTTAGTTGGGAAATGACCATTCTATAACGTCTGATTGGTGCTTAATTGAGGTTTAGCGTCTTCAAATTCCTCATCAAGGGATCGGCAAGAAACGATGGTCAGTCGGCGGGCGCCAATGAGATGTATGTGTTTTCAAAGTTGAGATCAACATTTTCTATCTCCGGTCGATGGGCGCCGACATCATTTCGATGGCCACCGATGTCTCCTCTGTTTTCTTCACCAAAATTTCTGAAACACGCCTCCTCCGCTCAGCGGACACTGATGTCTTTTCTGCTGCTGCCAAAGAGCTTTCTGTAATCTGAGGTTGTCATGCCTGCATATCGGCAGGCGTTGATGGTCTATCGGCGAGCGTCGATGATCTCTTTGTCCATTTCTTCATCTTTTTCAATGATCTCATCAAGGCATGTCATCTCGTCTTTCTCCTCAACATCTTTATCCTCCTCATCAAGATTATCATCATACAAGTCCAGTACACTCACATTGCGGATGTCCGAGTTTTCTCCGTTTGGGAGTGGAAGATACCCTGGAACTTGTTTCTGCAATTGCCCTATAGTGTTGGTAATGTGACTCACTTGTTGTTGTAATTTGACCACCGAGTCATTGATCTTGGTGACGGAAATTGTGACTTGTTTGAGCCCACCTTGTAGATCGGTGTTACTCGTAGCTAGTGCTCGAATAATATCGTCATACGATTGATGGTTTTGATGAGGGGGGTTGAGTTGATTTTCATTTCTATTCCACCTAATATTAGGGTGGTTCCTCCATGGTTGGATACTTTGGCCTTGACAGAGAAGCCTTGGCATGCCATTGTTGGAAGCCAACCGCGTTTATCTCCTCTTGGAAAGACGCACAAGCATCCGTAGGATGTAGATCATATCTGCATGCTTCGTATGCCTTTACTTGGTGTTTTCCACCTCGGAACATTAGTCTCCTGATTTTCTCTTTGAGTAGCACCACTTCATTACACTCAGCTTGTGTAGTGCTGGACACGCCTCTTCTTCCTCGCTCATTGTATTGTCTTCAATCATCCACTAGAGTAGAAAATATTTTCATGGCCGCTGAATTTGTTAGGCCTGGGATGTTTCCTTGACAAGCTGCGTACACCATACACTAATCTTCCTCACAAAGACCATTGTGAAAGTATAAGACCATGTCGTGGTCTTGATATCCATGGTAGGGGCAGGTTTTGATCAACTTATTGAACCTCTCAAATAATGATAAAGAGATCCATTCCCTCTTGCTCTATGTTGCATATTTGTTTCTTTTGAGCATTGAATTTGATGGTGGGGAAGTATTTTGCCAGAAATAAATTCTTCATGTCCACCCAATTAGTAACACTACTATGAGCAAGGGTGTGATACCAGTCATTTGCAGCATCCTTCAAGGAGAAGGAGAAGGTTCTCATTTTCATCTGCTCCTCATCCACATCAGATGGCCGCAGGTTGACACACACCTTCACGAATTCTTCTAGGTGTTAGATAGGATCCTCTGGCCCGGAGCCGCTGAATTTGGGTAGTAGATGTACTACCCCGATTTTAAACTCGAATCTTTGACCCGGATGGAGCGTAGGTAAAGCTAAAGCTCTTGTTAATTAGACTCAAATTAGGTCCTGTAAGAACTTCCAAACTTTGGTCTTCCATTCCTTCGAACAAGTTTCAAGTTGTTTCTCCTCTTTTGTTCGGAATTCTTTCTCTCCTTATAGACGGTGGAACTCGTTCTCTATCTCTTTAAAGGTGAAATAGGATAAGTGTCAGCAAAATGAGAGTGAACCATATAAGTGGTTCACGCTAAGAAATGTTCAAATAAAATCTACATAATTTTGTCGTTTTTTATGCCTCCCTGGCAACGACTTCAATTTGATGATGCTAGTGTTTATCCGGTCATAAAAATTAGAAAGAGTAGGGCAAACAAACACAACATTAAATAAAATAATTGCGATATTAAGATCTCACCTAATTTATACCTAATTGACACTAAATCCTATTGGCTAGAATACGGTGGAAGCAAGGTCGAATCTCACAGGAGGCAATGACTTATTTAGGATTTATTTGGACAAATATATGTAGAAAACAATTGGATTTTTTTGTTGTTGTTGTCGAAACTAATATACAAAACAATTGAAATTAATTTTATAAAACTATTTAAGATGAATCTTAGCAAATAAAATACATATCATTTGGTTGATGAATATCATTGTGATTCCATAAAATACTAATCTAGCAGTTTTTTTATCCCATTCCTATACGATAATTATCTAGCACCTCAAACTCAGCATACAAAACCTAACCAAATTGATTAACTATGAGAAATGCCTATAGTTCAAATCAATGGGAAGCAATATTGTGAAGAACACCAGGGAATAGGCATTTCCTGACTAGTCTACAATGCAATTCTCTACACTAAGACTTAATTCAAAGAGAATCTAAGTGTTCATGCTTGTTTCAAAGGAAAAGGTCAAGGTGAATGCCATTAATCTATCCTAACATTTATGAATAATAACTTCGATCCTAGTTGATCAATCTAGCATTAAAATCCAGGATTCAATAATCAATAAATTCATAGAAAAGCTATCAAATAATGATAACAAATCGAGATCACTCAACTACATCAAACCAAATAACAATTCAATGCTTTACTAAGATATTGGGATTCTAGCCCTCCATAATAAGGTTTACAAGGATAAAACAATGAATAAACATAACTAACCTCTGGAGAAATCTTCTCAAAAGATCCAAGAGCAAGTACGTAAGAGAGAATGAAGAAAGTGATTGTCAAACTCTCAAGCGTAACCTAATTCTAAAAAGCAATGAAAAGAGAACTAAAAAGTGAACCCCTAAAATGATAAAGTTCTAGCCTTTTTCTATCCCTAACCTAAACAAAAGAAATAAATAAAAATCAAAACTTGGAAATAACAATAAAATCAACCTAAGATCGCAACTAAAAAGATAGGAAGAAAGACCAATTCATATACTGGAGATCGGTGGGTGTCGATGATCATCTTCATGCACCGATGGGTCTTACGTGGCCTTGCTTGAATCTCACATTGTCGGTTTCGATAGATGTACAGTGGCCACCGATGCGTCTTTTATCTTATTTGACTCTTTTACCTCCCTTTGCACCTCCGATGCGCATGCCTTCATCTTCACTCCTTCCTAATCTCCTTGTTGACTCTAATAAGCACCAAAATAGCTCGAATAAGATATATAATGCCGGATAATGGTTTAGACTAAATATGTCATAATAACGCCTATATATCTTGTTAAACGGTGGTAAATCTATGCTCATAGACGTGGCATCGACGTGCCTATCATTATTGTAGAGTTTTTGTCTCACATTTTGCATAAATGGATTGTTGTTGACCAATAAAATGACCGACATTATTTGGCCTATCAAATTGTCGTCGTTCTCGGGGAGGCAATTTTATCTAATTATTTTTTGTGTGATTTATCTTACGCATCTCGTGGTATGAGTCATTTATATGGTTCACACCCTTCTGCTAATTCTTCTCATGTTACCTCAGTTACAAAGATCGAGCGCGAGTTTTGTCGTTTATGAAGAAAACACGCGCACGTGATTTGGAAGAGGAGGTGAAAGAGTTTGTTAGTTATTTGTTTGCTATGATGAAGAATTTACAATGGGTGATGCAAGAAGAACTTTTGAATGGTTGACATCTCCTAACTTGGAACTACAGATCAAGACACTTGTGTTTCATGCGCTCCCTAAAGGTCAATGGCTTGAGCTTAAAATTGGTGTAGTTCACTTACTATCCAAATTTTCTGGCACTGATGTGGAGGATCTGATTTAACACTCGGATGATTTTAGCATCTACTTATAATTCTGATGATCACAAACTTTACAAGTTAAGCAAAGATCCAAAGTAAACTAGTCTTCCCTCCTAGAATACACTCTTAGCCTCTCAAGACACTTAGCACGTATGAACAGCCCAAGGCAGACCCAAACCATATTAAATTTACCTTAATCCCCCTAGAAACTTGCCCATACAAGTTCCTAAAGATCACAACTCCCCAGACGTGGGAAACGGTGTTCTGTCGTTCCTTTAAGCCTACAACCTTGAAGTTTTTCTCTTGAACTCTCAACAATCAATTCTTTGCTCTTCATCGGCTACACAAAATTACTCAAGTATCGTCCATGAACCTAAAATAATATCGTCCATGAACCTTGGTGTTCTGTCGTTCCTCTAAGCCTACAACCTTGGTGTTCTGTCGTTCCTATAATACTAAGTATCGTCCATGAACCTAAAATAATACAAACTTTAAAAAATCTTCAAAACATATCTAAACAATCATGACATTAATTTAAAGTGATATGATCAAACTTTTCGATAAAAATTCCAGTATGTATTGTGACAATGTGAACATGTCATAAAATTTTTTTACACCATCTATTGAAAAAAAAGCAAAATCGTTTGTAATTCCACCATAATTTACAACTTTATAGTCATCTAAGCCTAACACCATCATTTCCCCCGTACGAGGAAGATTCATCAGTAAAATATCTCTAGCTCCAAAATTAATATTTATCAGAATTCCTAGCTCCAAAATTAATATTTATCAGAACTCCTAATTAGCAACTACATTTAAAAAAATCCTAACTAGCAGCTAATTAGTGCTAGTTAGATAACGGAAAAAGTTACATTTACACTAAGTGTAAGAAATTCAAATCTTACACCCTCTTTAAAAGTTTGACATTTGACATTCAAAATCATTTTCAGTATTTATAATTTATGCTTTTTTATTTATACTCATTTGTCTTCCTTTATTTTAATCGTCTCTCATCCATCTACCCCATTTCATCGTTTTTTGTTCATCTTCCATCCAAATTTTCAAATCTTCCATTTTCTCTTTCTCTTTGTTCTACAAATTCTTTAAGAAAAATTTTTAATCTCCGAAATTAAATTAAATTAATTTAAAAAACATAGAAAACCAATTTTGAAATATTTTTGAAAGGAAAATAAAAGAAAACAGAGGTTGAGAATGGGGAGAAGGCAAATATTGAGAAATCGAAATGGTGGTTGACTATTCATAGTTGAAGGACGATAGTGAGGAAAGGAAGGGTGGTCGTTGGGTGGGTCAGAGTAGAAAAGGTCGGTGGTCGGTAGGCGCGCAGAGTGGAAGGCCAATAGTTGCCCAAAGTGGCCGGTGGCTTTAGACAGTAAGAGGTGGACAACCGAAATGGTGGTCGGTGGCGTTGGGCAGAGTGGAAGGCCAGTAGTTGACCGAAGTGGTGGCCGATGGTGTTGGGAAGAAGGTGGGTAGTGGAAAACTGAAATGGTGGGCGGTGGCGTTGGGTAGTGGGTGGTGGACACCGCACAGTAGAGAATAGGTCGGCGGTGACATTGATGGTGTGTAGTCGGAAGGGCTGTGGGAGGAGTCTAAGAGGGGGAGGAGGGAAATTTTGAATGGGAAAAGGTAGTGAGCACATTCTCTGATCTGAACATGGAGAGAGAAAGGAGTGAAAAGAAAAGAGAAAGTATTTGAGGGGTTATTATTACAGAAATATTTTATATTTTTAATAAAATTTCTGCCAAATGGTTGTTTGTGTAAAAGAAAATCTTACACTCCGTGTAAGTGTACATCAGCAGTAACGTCAGTACTAGGTGTTAATCGATTTTACAGGTTAATGTACTAGCTGTTCTGGATACACTAACGTCAACAGGTAACATCGGTTGTACAAATGTCATATTTGAAGGGGACAACATGTCTTTGGTCAATGCAATCAGAGGCACCTTAAAAGTACCTTTGAATATACATTCTATTGTGGAAGATATCAAAGAAGGAGCTACTAAATTTCAAGAATTCAAATTCTAACATTGCTTTCAGGAAAGCAACAAAGCTGCAGATGTATTAGCTAGTGATAGAGTAGATAATTTAGATCTTGTAGAAATTAGAAATTATGTAATCTCAGTTAGACTACCTGATTCAGATATCAGGGCTCTACAAGAAATATTGTGCCTTCCACAATACTTTCTCCATAGTTTTATTAGATATTTTGTAAGCATTATCTTTAATGATAATGTTGGGATTGTCTTCTGGGTAGAAAGATTTCAGTGTTGGCCTTGTATCAAAACAAATCTGTAGGATCGTGTTTTAGCAGTTATTGATCGATGTCTCTATAGTTCATGAAGCTATAGATGCACAATCATAAGTACAGGATGCGATTTCGTACTTAGGATTGCGCTTGACCTAATTAGAACACTTACTAATGAATTTACTAATGTCCTCTTATGCGGAAACATGTCAGACAACAATAAAGAGCACTTTAAGCTGTTAAAGCGCACTACAACTTGCACGGAAAAGTTCTTAAACAGTGAGAAACCTAAGCCACTACTTGGCCCGAGATAAAACTCACTCTACTATATTGATAGAAAGAGATTACAACTCTAGCTCCAACAAAAATACATGTCAACCTTCTGCACTCTTAAGAATCACACTCTCGTATTCTCTCTTCTTACAATATTCTATGTTCTAGCTCTAAGAACCAGGCAATTCACTCTAATTATAAATGAGCTGTCCTAAGCTTCTCTCAACTCGTCTTTGCTTGTCTCACTATTTCGTAACGTTAGAGTGATAGCTACAGTTCCCTATTTATACATCAAAGATAAGATACAACACACTTAACTTGTGATAACAAATTAGAACTAAGCTAGCTTGCCACCTCATCAATCCATGTGCTCAACCAAGTTGTTAGAAAAAATCAAACGGACGGAATTAATTTGGTTTTGTTCTTCTATTGTTGATCGTTGCCACGTATGCAATCCGTGCCTTCACTCGCTAACCGTCTTCCTTCCATGCTGGCAATCCTTGGTGTTGCTTCAAGAAATCCCAAAACCCTTCTCGCACCCCACGTGCACTCAGTTTTCGATTTCCCGTTCACCAACATTTCCAAGCATTTGGTAAGCTCTGTTCTGCAAGTGCGTGCATCCTTTGCTTCTGTGGACTCTCGTGATCAACAATACAACTCAGCTTTATTTAAGCGCCCTCTTGGCTTGAGAAGCTCGATTACTCTTGCTTCTGTACTTGAATGGAGTTATTCAAGCACCGCTTGCGAAACTCGATTTCTCCGCTTGGTGTTAAGCCGCGACTGGAACAGTCGAAGCGCATCTCTTAGTGATGAAAGCGCAACCCAACAAGTCTTATGATTACCTGGGTAGCTTAGAAACACAAAGAGATTAGATAGATAAGTTTGTTATCATCAAAACAAAGAGAAATACATTGAGCGTTTATATTTGACTATCAAAGCTCAACTAACAATTTCCCCCTTTTTGATGATGACAAACCTTTTACAGGTAAGCTCATATACTTTCCATAATGATCAAAATGAAGACAAAAGACTTACGATTTAATCATGTATTCAGATTCGGAAATAGTTTGAAGTACCCTTACCAAGTACTTAAACAACAGTTTCTTATACCCCCTAAGACTAAGAAGATCGTATACTCCCCCCTTAATCAATGAAGGGTGTACCTGTATTCTTCCCCCTTTTGACATCATCGAAAAAATCAAAAGCTTAATCATACAGTAAGAAAGATAGTAGGATGCGCTTTTCTAGCTTAGAGTTCAGTTCAGGACAAAATAGTGAACAAAAAAAAACAACTTAAGCAACTAAAGTATCACATTAGCAAGCTATCAGAGATATGAAAGAAAAGAGCATAATTCATTAGACTTACAAATTTTCATATAACCAAAGTATCACATTAGCTTCTATCATAAGCTGAATAATATGATCCATTCCGGTCTGAACCACCTTAGCAAACTTCTCAATAGAGTCACACACCTCCGCCAAACGACGTTCAACCCGATCATGATGCGCTTCCAAGGCAGCAATAATACCTGAAGCATCAGTAGATCCAACAACGGCTGGAGGGCGAGGGCTATGGTTAGACCTTGAGCTAGACAGATGCGCTCCTTCTGGTTTGTAAAGCAGAATAGCGAAGATAGCATCACTGGTGAGGAAGGTTGAGCAGGCATACTCTTGGAGAGCATTATCGTAAAGCGCGTCAGCCTTCAACATCTTGCAAATGATATGAGGGAAGGGAGAGGACCTGAAGTAGCAGCGCGACAGAGGAACAAGTGGCTCATCATAATTTGAGCAGTGTTGACCACCTGATTCGAGAGTATAGCTGCCATGATGCAACAATCGGCAATAGTGACCTTCTCTCTGTCATAGTCGTGAGGAGTGATGTTGGTGATGATGAAGTGTGCAACAAACGTCGACTGGGCTTGAGTAGATCCACAGTCAAACTGCGCTTGGGAACTGGAGAACCAAAGACGATCTCCTTGAGCTGTTTAGATCCCGCTGGCTAGTTCTTTTTATACAGTCGTCCAAAACCACCAGACTGACCTGTAAGCCCTATGGCCTTTGCCAGATCCTTCACCAGAAAAGTCTCGCGTGAATTACCTCTCCAATTAAACCATACCTGAGAGTATTTGAGGTTGGTTGTGTGCGACTCCATGGTAGTGTAAAACTGATACACCATGGCGTCGTTGCAGTGGGCAGGTTCTGTTTCAAACTTGTCCCAATTCTGCATGCTTAGCCAACCAGAAAACTTCTGCACGTGAACTGAGTCTTGAAGCTCGACCAGAAGATCTTGAATGATGATTTCAGGGTCGAGGAAGGTGCGTTTGGCAATACCCCGTGGAATCGGAGGAAACGCAGTTGCACCAATAGCCTTGGTGCGCTTAGACCTCGTAGAAGTACCTTTCTCCCAAAGCGCTTCTGGTGGAGGTGACTCATGCTCAGAGCGATCAGAAGATTCTACTTGCTCAATAACTTGGACCTTGCGCTTTCGCCCATGACGACGGACCATGACGCTCTGACGGTCCGCTCGTTGAGTGGATAGATGTAGGGGAGAGGCAGAACCAGCGCGTGGGAGTGTGAAGTCGTCATCATTAGACCTGGCAATCGGATCATTCGGATCGGATTTGGATCGGATCATTCGGATCGGATTTGTTCGGATCATTTTTCAATTTGGATTGTTGTCAGACCAGATATAGTTCGGGTTTGTCTAGTTCGGATTCGGTTCGGACAAAGACCCTTCGGATTGAGTCGTTTCAGATTCGGATTCGGATCGGATCAGATAAAAGTAGTTCAGGTCGATTCGGATTCGGATCGAGACATTTCTGATTCGGTTCGGTTCGGATAAAAGTAGTTCGGATTAATTCAGATTCGGATCGAGACATTTCGGATTCGGTTCGGTTCAAGAAAAAGTAGTTCGCATCAATTCGGATCGAGACATTTCTGATGACAAGGGAATTTATAGTGTTCTAAAAAACGGTAGGCGGAAATGCGGAATCTAGGCGGGAGGTAAGGGCCTAGCCGCCTAGCGCGGCATGGCCTAGCCGCCTAGGCGCTAGGCGGGGGATTAATCGGAACTTTTTATCATGATTATTCTTTACAAATCAACATTTTTGCTAACTATATAAAAGCTAAATCATAATTTTTATAATAAATTCATAGTTTTATTGCATAATTTGATAGAATTGTATACTTACACATAAAAAAATTACTTGGTTTTTTGGATTTTACGTATTTTTTTAAAAAATTGACTGGATATTAACCGGTTAACAGACGGTTAACCACTTAACCCGCCGGTTCCGAATCAGAACCGGCCCGGCGGGCGGCTGTTAACCGCCGATTCACTGATATTCTGTCACAAGTGACAAGCCACTATATTAAAAACTTTTAACTTGTCATTATTTAAATAAAGCTCCATGCCATATTGCCATGTGGGCATGTGATGTAGTACTCAATACTCTACTCACACATATATATAGCCTATAGGAAGTAGAGGGGGGAAGCAAAATCCATACTTCCGATGTGGGAACTAGGGAGACACAATTTTATTTTTTTTTTTCAATTTTCTCACTTCACTTCCTTTTATTTTTTCTACACCATCAACTAATTTAATCACTTCACTTTCTCTTATTTTCTTCACAACATCAATATACAAATTAATAATATAATATAGTAAGTACACATCATTTATTAATTTATTATATTCTTATAATCTATGAATTTACTATATTCTTATAATCTATAACTTTCACAAAAAACAACCGTAACATATATATATTTTCATTATATTTTTAAATTATAATTTTTTATTATTAAAGACTTTTAGATTGGTCCGCACTATATTTATTTTTTATATTGTAATGCGGACCAAAAATTCATATAGATATAGGGAAGTTGTTGATTTTTTTAACTCCGTCCCACATCGACAAACAAAACATACCTTATACTAATACTTGCCTATAAATAGTGTTTGGCTCAAGAGTAATTAGCTCATTACTAGTTATACGAGTATGTAAATTTGCATGTACTCGTTTATTCGGTATATTTTTTATTTTATTTATTATTATGATTTTTTAATTAAGGGTTGAACCGGAAACCAAAACTTTTATATTCAAATCATATCTACTCATTTCATAATTTTACTTCTCGATCCGGTTCCGAACTATGCGCTACTATGTAAATCCATACTATTCCATACGAGGTTAACCTGTTTGGCTCGTTTTTTATCAAATAGGCACGTTAGGCCGGTTTTTCACGAAACTGAAACTGAAACTTCTATTTTCACATCATATCTACTCATTCCATGCTTTTACTTTTCCTCGATCCGGTTCCGAACTACGAGCTACTGTGTAAATGCATACTATTCCATACGAGGTTAACCTGTTTGGCTCGTTTTATATCAAATAGGCACGTTAGGACGGTTTTTCTCGAAACTGAAACCGAAACTTCTATTTTCACATCATATCTACTCATTCCATACTTTTACTTTTCCTCGATCCGGTTTCGAACTACGAGCTACTGTGTAAGTTCATACTATTCCATACGAGGTTAACCTGTTTGGCTCGTTTTTTATCAAATAGTCACGTTAGGTCGGTTTTTCTCGAAACTGAAACCGAAACTTCTATTTTCACATCATATCTACTCATTCCATACTTTTACTTTTCCTCGATCCGGTTCCAAACTATGCGCTACTATGTAAATCCATACTATTCCATACGAGGTTAACCTGTTTGGCTCGTTTTTTATCAAATAGGCACGTTAGGCCGGTTTTTCACGAAACTGAAACCGAAACTTCTATTTTCACATCATATCTACTCATTCCATGCTTTTACTTTTCCTTGATCCGGTTCCGAACTACGAGCTACTGTGTAAATGCATACTATTCCATACGAGGTTAACCTGTTTGGCTCGTTTTATATCAAATAGGCACGTTAGGACGGTTTTTCTCGAAACTGAAATCGAAACTTCTATTTTCACATCATATCTACTCATTCCATACTTTTACTTTTCCTCGATCCGGTTTCGAACTACGAACTACTGTGTAAGTTCATACTATTCCATACGAGGTTAACCTGTTTGGCTCGTTTTTTATCAAATAGTCACGTTAGGTCGGTTTTTCTCGAAACTGAAACCGAAACTTCTATTTTCACATCATATCTACTCATTCCATACTTTTACTTTTCCTCGATCCGGTTCCAAACTATGCGCTACTATGTAAATCCATACTATTCCATACGAGGTTAACCTGTTTGGCTCGTTTTTTATCAAATAGGCACGTTAGGCCGGTTTTTCACGAAACTGAAACCGAAACTTCTATTTTCACATCATATCTACTCATTCCATGCTTTTACTTTTCCTTGATCCGGTTCCGAACTACGAGCTACTGTGTAAATGCATACTATTCCATACGAGGTTAACCTGTTTGGCTCGTTTTATATCAAATAGGCACGTTAGGACGGTTTTTCTCGAAACTGAAATCGAAACTTCTATTTTCACATCATATCTACTCATTCCATACTTTTACTTTTCCTCGATCCGGTTTCGAACTACGAACTACTGTGTAAGTTCATACTATTCCATACGAGGTTAACCTGTTTGGCTCGTTTTTTATCAAATAGTCACGTTAGGTCGGTTTTTCTCGAAACTGAAACCGAAACTTCTATTTTCACATCATATCTACTCATTCCATACTTTTACTTTTCCTCGATCCGGTTTCGAACTACGAACTATTGTGTAAGTTCATACTATTCTATACGAGGTTAACCTGTTTGGCTCATTTTTTATCAAATGGGCACGTTAGGTCGGTTTTTCTCGAAACTGAAACCGAAACTTCTATTTTCACATCATATTTACTCATTCCATACTTTTACTTTTCCTCGATCCAGTTCCGAAGGACGAGCTACTGTGTAAATTCATACTATTCCATACGAGGTTAACCTGTTTGGCTCGTTTATGTGGCGATGCTTGGAATGAACTAATTTAGATCAATGTTTTCTCTATTTTATTACGACATCAGAACAAAGTGTATGTGCAATACTACTCATTTATCTATTTTAGTATTGTTTTGAACAAATGCTCATGACAATTTCATCATTTTATTCAAATTAATTTTGGATCAACTTTACTTCGAATTACTTTGGATCGGATGATTTACGGATCAAATTTATTTCGGATCGGATTTAATCGGGTCAAAATGCATTTCGGGTTATGTTCGGATCGGATTAGTTCGGATCGGATTAGTTCGGATCAGCATGCATTTCTGATTAGCATGCATTTCGGATTATGTTCGGATCGGATTTTTCCGGATTAGTTCGGATTCGGTTTTTGACGGATTGTACATACTTCGGACCGGATTTGGATCGGATCGGATTTCAGATTGTGTTCGGATTGTTCAACCGCAATTTTCCGGATCAAATTTTGAATTGGACTACGTCGGATCGGATTTCGGATTCGGACTAGTTTTGTCGGGTCTAGTCATCATCACACTCAGAAGGGAGAGAAGAAATCATCTGATGCGGAGACATAAATTTAGGAGTAGCTAACCTGGATGGGGTTAATGTATCGATACCGAGTGCACGTTTGCCCTTACCAGGAGTCAAAAGCGACTTATCCAGATCCGTTTTTACCTCGGGAAGATCAGATGGGTGTTCTCTTCTTCCTTCTCAAGATCGGAGATCACCTTAGCCACTGTACCCTGATCGTAACCGGACTGAGTAAGATCCTGTGACACGAGCTCCAAATCGATGGCAGGGAGCTTAGGTGGAGTAGGATCCTCGGGAATGGTTTCTGTGACAGAAGGTAATGGAGTTTTTGAGGAGACGGTGATTTGAGGAGATTGAGCTTGAGGATTGGTGGAGGTAGAGGGAGCAGTATGAGAAGAAGATTGAGCTTTAAGGAGAAGCTCAACCTTTTCTCTGGTCTCTGGGTCTAGGGCAGCAAGGTTGTGGCTTAGGTTTTCCATGGTAATTTTTTAGAGAGGGAACGAGGGAGGAGCAATATAATCGGAGTTTGAGAGAGAGAGAGTTGGCAAGTGAGTAAAAAGTAGGGTAAGTTTGGAAGTACTATTTACCTCGTATATATATAGGCGCTTGCAACCAATCTCCAACGATTAGATCAACGGTCCGGATGATTTCTGAAGGCAGCGCAATAGTTGGCGAAACGGTCCAATAGAAACCTAGGACTTGACAAGCAGCTCAACCCAACGGCTACAAACACAATGTACTTGAAAAGTAGTCGTTACCTCTGAAAAGTAGAAAGTGCTTTACCAACTAGCCGTTACCTCGTGTGCTAAGCAATCTCAAACCCAAAGTCAAACTAGCCGTTAAGTGTTAAGCTCAAAGAATATTCTTCCACCAATAAAAGCTCAACAAAAGTCACAAATACCCAATAAAAACTGATGAAGCACAATGCTGACTGGATGTCGCTTGAAGTGTGTGTGTGATGTCCAATGTCAAACTTACCAACCACTATGCAAATAATATAATGAACGGGAAATGCATATTTCAATTTGGGACATTAGAGCATTCAATCACTCAAGTAAGATGTAAGCGTATGTGCATATAATGAGGGAATTGAGCTTTTATCACCAAATGAATACTTCTCTAATGTGGAGGTCAATTAAGGACGAGAGAAGCGTAACATTTAGTCAGGCTAGGGACACCTATGCAATGGATCATTTCTTAGGCATGTAATATGGGTAGAAGACGATCACCATTGTCAAAGTTTTGGCAAAGAATAGCATGCAATTGACTAAGATCATATCAAATCAAGCTAAACTAGGAAGATAACTTTAGAGCTAATTCCTTTTGATGAACAACTATAAAGTATGAGTGAATCAAGCTTTTAAGTGCAAGCCACTAAAGTTCTTAGATTGATATTAAGCTCGCTAGTTCTAGTCAATAGGGAGAATACTTACAAGTCCATTGCCTCAAAGCTAATGGAGACGCATAAGACCAAGTTGAACCCGAAGGTTTAAGAAAGTTTGTCGAATAAGCGCTTTTGTAAAGATATCCGCTATTTTCCCTTCTAAAGATACTTGACTAAGCTTGATGTTCTTTTGCTCCACATGATCACGTAGAAAGTGATGTCGTTAGAGTCGTATTTGTGCTAGTTCAGGCCATGTGAGTTTGTGGTATTTGTGCTAGTTCAGGCCATCATTCAGACCAATGTCCCGAGCTGCAGGACGACACAGTTGCAGAGGTGAATGCAATAGGAGGATATGGACCTCCTCGAACATCGGATAATTAGCAGTAACAGAACTACCAGCCAAGATATAAAGAGTAGCAGGAGCAACAAAGGTGGAGGCCCCGCGACCAATAGTAGAGCTCAAGAGTCCCTACTATACACATGATCTAGGAGCTGACCAAGAATATCACCACCCTAGCGTCAATGCCCATAACATCGATGCTAGATTCAAGAATTTGGAAGTCCAAATGGGGCAAGTAGCGCAAACGGTTTCAACCCTGGTTCAAAATCAATCGAATTCACTACCATCACCGATTGTGGTGAACCTGAGCCAAAATTGAGCGAACCATAACATTAAGAACATCAGAGCAATGGCACTAAGGAGTGGGAGAAACTCGGAGAAGAAACCAGGACAAGAATAGATACATGAGGGATGTTCAACTCTAGCACGCTCGCGCCAGAAGACGCGCCCCCACACCACCAACTTTGCAGAGAGGCGCGATTGTGCCCCCTTACCGCGCGACCTTTCCTATGAGTCTACAGAGGAGCGCGACCGCGCCACCCTAGTGCACGACCTCCCAATTATGGAGCCTGTTTCTGAAAAGTTGGCGCGATCGCGCCCCACCATGCACGACCGCGCACCTGACTCTGCAGACTGGCGCCACCGCGCCCCCCTAGCGCGCGACCGCACCCCCTCCACTTCTGAAACCGAGAGCTCCCCCATACTGGATCTGATGATATCACCCTGATAGAGGAAGAAAAGGAGCTTGATGATCCAATAGGTTTCTTTAAGCTCCGGCAGAGCAATTACAAACGTCTTAAATTCCCTCCACTCAAGTCAGAGAAACTCCCGACCCCCTTCCCAGAGGCACTAAGAGACTCTAGAAGGTTGTAGGATGACAAGGAGCTGTTCGAGATCTTTAGAAAGTGCAGAGTCAACATTCCTCTGCTGCAGCTAATCAAGAGTGTAGCAAGGTACGTGAAGTTTCTAAAGGAACTTTGCATAGTCAAGAGGAACCAAAAGACGAAAGGAAGCAACAAGGTAACAGCTGGAGAGAGAGTGTCTGTCATCTTCAAGAGATGCATGCCTACCAAATTCAGTGACCCAGGTATGTTGACTATCCCTTACCATATCGGCAGCACCGATTTTGATAGGCCCATGCTAGATTTAGGAGTGGCCATTAATGTCATTCCTCACTCCCTTTGCATGAAAGTAGGATTAGACTCCCTTAAAATTGATATATTAGTACAATTAGCTGATGGGTCTACTGTTCGTCCTAAGGGAGTTGTGGAAAATGTGTTGGTTAAGGTTGAGACATTAGTCTTCTCCACGGATTTTATGTACTTGATATAAAGAGATAAGGAGGATGTACCTACACATTTAGGAAGGTCATTTATGAGGACAACGGGTACCAAGGTAGGCCTAGGGAATGGGACCTTGTCATTGGAGTTTGATGGTGATGTAGTGAGCTTTGATATTTATGATACTGATGTGGAGTCTGGTGATGAGTTAGCTGGTGTATTTTCTATTAAGGTAGTTGACCCTCCAAGGGATATATACAGGTTGGAGATGGTTTTGTCCGATGGGCCTCCTATGATGATGTTAGAGGGATACAACCCTCCTTCTCTTCCCCCTATTGTGCAGGTACCTAGAGTTACTTTTTTGTGCCTCCAGGACACCACATAGAGACGAAGGGATGGTACAACAAGGGGCTCGCAAAGAAGAAAGGAATCAAGCAATATTCGATTAGGAAGGATGAGTTGGCCCTTTAGGAGAGCCAGTACAGGTTGACATGAGAGCAAGATGTCGGGCCTACGACGTTAACCAAAGGCGCTATCCGGGAGGCAACTCGTCCATGAGGTAATTTTCTTACTTCCAATTAGGTTACCTTTGTTCCTTACCTCACAATGAGGACATTATTTAGTTTAAGTGTGGGGGAGGGGTTTTATTTAACCTATCCTAGTAGGAATTTTTGAGTTATTTTTGAATTTTGAGAGTCGGTATTCATATTTCCTCCTAGTTTGATATTGAGTGAAAATCTATAAGGATGTATGAATTTGAATCTTTTTACTATTTTTTAGATGTTAATATTTCAAGTATATATGATTAGGATATGTTTGATCAAGTAGAGGACTTTGACGTGAGCATTTTGATTATGATTAGGACGCATTAGGATCAATACTAAGATTGCATGTTCACCATCTCTTCTCTAGTTTATTATAATGTCATAATAAATTGTTTCCGTCCTTTTTCATTACAAAATAAAAGAAAAAGAAAATAAAAAGGTAGTGAACTCCAAGTAAAATAAGCCGAAAGAACACGTTATAGCGGAACCTGGTAATATATGGGTCAACATAATTAAGGAAAAATATCTTATAGGGTGTAATTTACTTGACTATATAGGAAGCCGGAAAAATAAATCCTGGCAATGGTCGAAGCTTATTAAGCTTATCCCGGAATTTAATAAAGGCCTTGTTTGGTGCCTGGGAAATGGTGAGTCCAAGCGTATTTGGAAGGACTCATGGCTTATAGGAAAGAACAATGAAGAATTCAAGAGAGCACATGTGGACGGGGAGAATGACAACAAAGTGAGTATCCTTATTAAAGATCAAAATTGGGACAAAGAAAGATTAAATGAATTTTTTAATCGAGAAGGTGTTGAATTCATCTCCAATATAGTGCTGCCAAATAATAACTTCCCAGATAAGATTATGTGGGCACCTAATAGAAATGGTAGTTTTAATACCAAATCAGCTTATGAACTCATTATCAACTCGGGGTTGCATCAAACTGATTATTTTTCATGGATTTGGAAAATTAACTCATATCCAAAAGTGAAGAATTTCTTGTGGAAGATGGCACATGATGGGTTACCAACTAAAAGGAGATTGGCTAATATACATGTTGCTGTCCCTCTGTGTTGTGTCAACTACCAGAGTTTATCTGGGGATGTTATACATCTTTTTTTTAAATGCCCATTTACTTTGAGTCAGATTAGAAACCAAGACCAATCCATACCACAGATAATCAGGAATCTACAGACAGATAGTATTCCTATTAAAAGCATTCTTAAGAACCTTTTTGACCAACTATCAGCGGAATAAGCTATTACCCTTGCTACGACTTGGTGGGCTATTTGGTTCTTCAGGAACCAATGCCTATTTGAAAATAACACTAATAAGAAAATAAAGAATTTAACAGATTATATAAAAAACCTTCGACAAAATTGGAAAAAAACGGAAAAAATCAACAAAGATGGCTGTGATTTGGGGGAAGGAGAAACAAGGAAGAAAAAACAAACAAGGAGAAGGAAGATGAAAAAAATCCATTGGGTTAAACCGTGCAGGAATATCTGTATAGTGAATTTTGATGGAGCAGTTGACATTAATTGTAATGTAGGGATGGGTTTTGTAATAAGGGACGCTTGTGGAAAAATTATTGCCCTGGAAAAGGCAAGTGGGCACAATTTTTCGCTCTGCAAGCTGAGGCTTGTGCCCTTAGGCTTGCTACAAAATGTGTGAAAGATTTGAACCTTTCAATTGTGGAGATTGAAGGGGATAACTTATGCCTGATTAACGTTTTGAATGGCATTTGGCGATGTCCCTGGGAGATTAACCAAATCGTTAATGATATTTGTGTTAACTTGTTGTTGTGTCCTGCTTTTAGGTTTTCGCATATCTTCCGGGAAGTTAATCTGGTCGTTGACCGTATAGCCAAGCTGGGTTTTTTGGTCGAGTGTCGAGCCTGGAGGGATGACTTAGAGCTGCAGGCTCTCATCCGTGAGGATGCTCTAGGTCGGCTATCATCTAGACTTGTGTAGCCCCTCTAATTTTTTCCTTATTTAAAAAAAAAAGGCCGAAAGAACACGCAATCTCCATGGTGTGAAAGATCACCCCTGGTTCGATCCTCCATGGCTGAATAAGCAAAGAGTCTATTTAGTTGGCCCAGACCGTAAGACGGACGGGCTCGATACCCAATAAGTATTAATAAATAAAATATGTGTGAATAGGATGAAAAAGGAGCAATAAAAAGTGCATTTGATATGACTGGAGTTGAGTTGTGTTTTTTTGTTTGCTTTCGTTGGGATTGGAACTCGTACATAATTGCCATACGTATGAAGCATGTTAGGACCATAATTAGTCGCTTATTTGATCTTCCGTTATTCACGTTGATATATTACTTGGATAGAGACATCTTTAGCATAGTATGAGGATTCAGATTTATGTATTTGCATAGAGGGAAAATAGTTCAAATTCGGGGAACATTTGGTGCCATTGTTGGGGTAATTAGAGTCTAGTTAAGTTTGCATTACTTTTGAGTAATTCTAGTAGAGTCAGAGTCTATGCGCATTTGTTTTGATGTTTGTAGGTACTTATTGCTTGAGTGTTGATTCGAAGACCTCTACTGCCAAGTATACCATACTCGCTGAGATCGCTAAGGAGTTAGCAGAAGCTTACTCGAGGACAAGCAAGGTTCAAGTGTGGGGTGTTTGATAGGCAACGTTTAGTACAACGCAGCAAGTGTTCGTTAGCATCAATTATGGGTGACTTGGCCTTATTATGGCGCGTATTACCGTGATCCGGACCAAGCGAAGCGAAGGAATTAAACACGAGGATTATGGACATTCGAGTAGAAGATTATCAAGGGTACAAACCCGGAGCCGCGCACAAAAGGACGCAACCCCGGCGCGCGCGACCGTGCCAGTGGACGTGGGACAAATCTAAAAGTCGTCCCAGGTGCGACCGCGCCGATACACGCATGACCACGCCCGTGTCGGACCGAGAAAGCTCTTAAACCTCATTACACTTAGGACTTCACTTGGGCTTTGGACTACTCGCCGATGGAGTGTTTGGCTGATTAGTTTAGACATTTCTTGTTAGGATTAATGAATAGGGAGAGATTGCCTCACCCCTAATTATCTTATCTTAGCTTTTATCATTTTCACATTTTACGTAGTTTATTTTGCAATGAGTGATAAGAGCTTATTATATGGTATTAACTAGCGACTATTATCTTAGGATTAGTGGTGTTTAGGTGCTTATCAAGTGGTATTCCCGTAATCCGGCTTGGTGTTCATTTATGGATTTGCGGGATGCTCGTAAGCGGTATTTAGTGGTTTTATCATGGAGATCCCGGTTGTGCTCACTTTTAATGCATTCAGGATGGAGCTAGAGGAAGTATACCACGCCTACACCCAAGGAGAAGCCAAGAGGCAAAGCCGATCTGCCTCGACGCTTGTAAAAGACCGAAAAACATCTCGGGAGAGGAAGTCACAACCGAGAGAAGGTGTCGCGACCGAGATCCAGCCTCAGAGAAGAAGTCACGACCGAGACATACATGTTGCGATCAAGACTTAGCCTCAGTTGATGTGTCACGACCGAGATGCCCTGATCACGATCGCGATCTTCCGCCGACCAGGGAACTGAAGCAATATCGCGATCACGACCCTCATGTCACGATCGCAACGCGGAGACGGACAACCCAATATTGAAGATTTTATCCGAGATTTTGAGGAGTTTTTGCAGATCTTTTAAGTTATTTTCATTATTATATTTCCCTTTTATTAGATACTATATAAGCCTTTAGAAATTAGGTTAGAAATACCTTTGATTCATTTTTCCAACTTCATCCTTAGAAACTCTGCAGGCAAGAAGAAAGCTTCCACCTTTGTTCCACTTTCATCATCCTCCTTGGTTTGTTTTCATCCATATTATTCATTGCTTTAGAATGGCTATGTCTGGCTAAGTTCATCATAATTCACTCTTAGGTTGAAGCCATTATTCTAGGTTTGTTGGGAGAATTCTAATGCTATTGCTCTAAGTTTAATTTCAGATTGTTTTATGATCTCTTGTGCTTTATTGATTATTGTTTGATCTTGATTTTATCTAGGTTGCAAACTAGGTTGATTATTATCCATCATACTGCTAGGCTTGATAATTCGATTTGAAAAGTCTTGTCTTTTAGGTAGCGAGCAGAATTTGCATAGACTATTTGCGATTGCTTATTGTGTAGAGATTATAAACCTGTGTTGAGTATCGGTGTTTTGCCAATGGTATCTCATAGGCCTACTTATCTTTGATCTTTATGTTGTTGTGCTTTTGAACCTTGGGATTTCCTTGGTTATTGATAGGAGCTTATTATATGGTGTTAACTAGCGACTATTAACTTAGGATTAGTGGTTTTTAGGTGCTTATTGATTGGTATTCCCGGAATTCGGTATGGTGTTCATTTATCGATTTGCGGGATGCTCATAAGCGTTATTTTGTGGTCTTATTACGGAGATCCCGTTTGTACTCACTTTTAGTGCACTTGGGACGGAGCTAGAGAGAAGGATACTACACCTACACCCATGGAGAAGCCTAGAGGCAAAGCCGAGCTGCCTCGAAGCTTGTAGAAGACCGAAGACCAGTTCGAGAGAAGGCCTCACGACCGAGAGGAGGTGTCACGACCGAGCTAAGCCACAGAGAAGAATTCGCGATCGAGACCCCAAAGTCGCGATCGAGATTTTGCCTCAGTAGACATTTCGCGATCGAGACTCCATATTCACGATCGAGACTTTCCGCCGACTCTAAGAACTGGGGCCAATTCGCGATCGAGAATCACCATTCTCGACCACGACTGTGGACGCTGGACCGGCCCAATTGCTTATTATTGGCCGAAATCTAATCTATTTTTCCCTATTTTATTATTTCTTTTTAGTTATTTTATTTTCCTATCGTTAGAGACTATATAAACCTTTAGTTTTTAGGTTAGAAAGACATTAAGTTCACTTTTACAATTCATCCTTAGAAATTCTGCAGCCAAGAAGAAAGCTCCCACCTTTGTGCCACTTTCACCTTCATCCTTGGTTAGTTTTCATCATAATTATGTATTGCTTTCTCTTGGCTATGTCTGGCTAAGTTCCTACTAGTTCACTCTTAGGTTGAGGCCATTATTCTAAGGAATGTTTGTGAGAATTCTTATGTTATTGTTAAGTTTAATTCAGAATTGTTTTATGATCTCTTGTGCTTTATTGACTATTGATTGATCTTGATTTTATCTAGGTTGCAAACTAGGTTGATTATTATTCATTCATATTTCTAGGCTTGGTAATTCGATTTGAAAAGTCTTGTCTTTTAGGTAGCCATCAGAATTAGCATAGACTATTTGCGAGTGCTTCTTTTGTAGAGATTATAAACCTATGCCGAGTATCGGTGATTTGCCAATGGTATTGCATAGGCCTACTTATCTTTGATCTTTATGCTATTGTGCTTTTGAACCATAGGATTTCTTTGGTTATTGCTTACAACAAGGGTTTCTAGGACTATTTGGACTAGTTGCTAATTACGAACAAAGAGTAGGATAACTGGATTAAATAATTAAGACTATAGGATTAATAAAATTCAATGATCAATTTTCCATAAGAATAATGAGCTGATGCTAAAAGAGTGAGCTTTCCATCGTTATAAGTTTACAAATCCAATAATCATCATTTTAATATTGCTAGTTAGATAACAAAACACAAAAAAAACCCTAGTTACTACTAGGTGACATAAGAGAAAGAAACTATCGTTGTGGCTCCCTTGGGACTCGACTCCGACTTACCACTTTGCTAGTGGAATTGTTTAGTTGGATTATTTTTTATAGGAACAGCGACCGTTTAACGCCTGTCAAATTTTGGCGCCGTTGTCGGGGAGCCAACTGTTATAGTTTGTTTCTTTTTGTGTTATCTTGTTGTGGACCTATCTTATGGTCCACACTCGCGCCACTAATTCAGATTTGCTTGATTTCATTCCAGAGATAGATCGGACACATCTACGCAATTTGCGAGAATCTCTACAAAATCTAGTGATCGAATCGATGGCGGCCAGAACATTGCGCGAGCTTACAGACCCTGATTTGACGCAACAACACTTAGGAGTGACGTTGTCTTCCCTGAATGTCGGCGTCACGTTTGAACTAAAGACCGGATTCATCAATTTGCTACCGAAATTTCATGGCTTGGTTGGGGAGGACCCGATCATGCATCTTAGTGAGTTCCACAACATCTGCAGCTGCAGTAAGCCGGGTAACGTCACCGATGAGCAAATCAAGGAGGGTAACATTGATCCAATCCGATACCCCCTTCTAGCTAGCAAGAAAGAGAGGAGAGAGGGGTAGAAAGTGTGTAAGAACTGAACCGATAAGACGACAAATACAGAGATATAGTATGAAGGGGAAATCAATATGATAAGAGTGAATAATATTAGATCAAAGAAAGAGGGCCATATCTGGGATTAACTAGATCAGGGATTACCACAGGTTGTGCATAAACCACTGTAAACACCCACCAGCTCGTCGTCAACGAAGAGCATCGTAACAGCTGGGACTAGGAAGTAGTCGAGGACGCCCTTTCTTCTGGTGAGGAAGAACATCAACGAGAACAACAATCTGAAGGACTCCATGACGATCAAGATGAAATTCACGCCGACTTCGGCAGTACTAATTTAGCGATTCAGGTTTTAGGGCAAAATATCGAGGCCACTCGTTCCCAATTTCATCGTGGATTTGAGTCCGGTGATGGTGCGTTTTATTCGGCGGTTTCTTGCGAGAATAATGTGGTGGGAGAGTCAATTGATAGCGGTGCATTCCCGTTGGTTGATCCGCTTGGATTTCATGTCGGCATTTCATATCAGGATCAAGAGGTCTTATTAATCTGTATAGGTATTGAAATTCACGGAGATGAAAATGACAGTGAGTACGATAGCGATGTAGATGATGGGTTAGTGCCACGGGGAGTTGCGGGTCGGCTAGATAAGCAGCGGATGAGGAAGCTGGGGAAGAGGAACTGTGAACGGGTGAACAAGTTCAAGAAAAATGGCTCATTTATACACCAAAACCCGATCGTCTTCATGGTAAGCATTGTCTTCCCTTCAGCAAACCCGTCTTCAACCTAAGACAAAATGCTACTCAACATCAGGGGTGTGGGAAATCGGTGGAGAAAACTATTAAGTTGAAAACTGATGCGTCATGCGTGTGTGATAATGGCGAATTCAGTCTCAGGGTCATGGCAGGAAAGAAGGGGGTAAGGTTGTCCTGTTCTGTTGGGGCACTGGAGCGGTCCTTGAAAGTATAAAGGAATTATCTAAACAATATTTGTTACGTTCATTCATTCATACTAGTCGCACTCGAACATGTAATACCATCGCACATTTCCATGATGTACCTCAAACATGTAATACCATCGCACATTTCCAAGACGTACATCTAATATATGTTAGTTTGTAACTTTTCACAAGGCATTCTTGACCTTAATATAAGGTATTGGTTTTCAAAAAGAAAAAAGAAAAAAATACATAAAGATGGTCATATTGCACGTTTCTAGCGTTCTAAGAGCACCTTGCGTCATGATATGTTTCATCTTTTCTGTTCAGAAGTTTATCAATGGGAAAACACATGCGACAAGGTATAATCGACTGGTTGAAATTACTGATTTATAGAGATATTTAAATTCAAGAAAAGCCAAACTTGCAGTGAAACTACAATGGTGTGATTTGGAAGGCTTTTGAGAAAACTGCTGGGCAGTACTTTAAAAGAAGAAGAAGAAGAAAAGCAGCTCACACCACAACCCCCTTCCTATTTATAGTTAATCCAAACTCCATGAATAGAAAGTCAACTATTAGTTTGAGCAATTCATGGATTGGTTTTCAAGTTGCTACCAAACCAATCAGAAAGTAGTAATGAGCAAGCCACTTATCCAGAAGCCAGCACAGCCAGTCATCTAGAGTAGGATTAAAACATATAGGTCATCTGCCATCTCTATTGGACAAGATGACATGAAAAATCATGATCAACCCATCAAAACCAACACTTTTCAAACTAAATTTTCTCTTTGCATTTTTCAGCTAAGCAAGATATTTATGCTCAATAAATGCACAACTGAAAGGAGAAATTATATCAAGAAAGACTACCACAGAATTTTTATCCATCCATAGATTCCACCACTTAAACAAGAAGTGAGTCCAACATATAAATACAACTCTGTTAGTACTGCTCAAGTCGGCGAGAATTTCATCTTGATCGCCATAGAGTCCTTCAGATTGTGTTTCTTGTTCATGGTCTTCATCATCAGAAGAAAATGGAGAACGATTCCAAGGAATCGACATTGGCGTAGAGATCCTCGTTCTCAACTACTTCCCAATCCCAGCAGCTACAACGCTCTGCTTTGGTAGCGACGAGCTGCTGGATGTGGAGAGCGATTGAGGATGTGATTGAACGGTTCGCCATTGAAATTGATTCGTTTTTCTCTCTTTCTCTAATATGTGGTGGGTGGGGTCAACGGTGGGGATTTGGGAGATAATTTCTGGTATTTATTATTCCGAAATTTTTTGTTTGAATTAACGGAGAAAAGAAAAGAAAAGAAAGGGTGGAAATGCACGCTCAACTACAGCCGTCGATTTCGTGGGTTGCCTTCTACGTGTCACCAATACAGTATTGGTTGAAGCTTGACTCAGTAACCAATCACACGTCTTCTTGATACTATTAAAAAAGAAAATATCACAATTTATTTTGAAAAAAAACGCTACCAAAAATATCTCAGCAGGACTATGCTATTACAAATTTTATTTTATTTTTTAACAAACAATATCGAAAAACCTAACACGGAATTCCTAAATCATCATAACTGATGATCTTTACAAACTCTTTAACCCTTAAGGGGTCAATGTGAGGAGTCGAGATGTAAGGTGGAAGAGTTTCACAGCTAAGTAGATCTACTACTGCTTCAATGTCATCTTCATTCCAATGGCTTTTGACAATAAAGTCCACTGCAGCATTGGCTTTTCTATGAATGAGTGAGCTCTTGTACTCCTTGAAATTCTTGAGATAATCTTTAGTGTCCTTGATTATGTTGGCTATTTCTCAAGGGACCTTCCAAATATTTCTAATTGCTTGAATGACTGTGGTGTTGTCACCTTCTAAAACGATCTTCTGAAGACCCAAGGCAAAGGCAGTCCTCACCCCCTCAAGGGCAGCAAGGGCTTCTACTTGGAGAGAAGACGAGACATTAATATTGTTATGATGAGCTAAAATGATTTTACCTTGTGAATTTCTGATAACAAAGCCAATTGAGCTTCCAGCTGGACCAAAAGCTCCATCAAAAAGTTGATCTTACTCCAGTGATCGGGTGGGGGGACCAGCCTTCACCACAAGACCGACCTCCAAATCGGGGCTGGGGATATGCGTTATTACGCATACTCTTTCTGTTTTTACATTTATTATGGTTCCTAGGGGTCAACATTTTTTCCTGTGCTAGGGCTCGGGCAATAGTTATTTCATGCTTTGTTGGGAACTTAATTTCTTCCTTTCGGAAGATTATGTTATTAAGGCAGAACCAAATATTCCACCACAAAAAGAGAGCAATTTTGATATTTTTATTGGAGTTTTGGAAAATGTAGAAAGCTTGGGGAAAGTCATTCTCAAAGGGGAAGGAGAAAGAAATTCCCAGTTGTCTAGCTAGTATATTAAACGTTGTGATAGTAAAGTTACAATGGAGGAAAATATGGGTGGTATTTTCGTCGGTTTCATTATACAGCGGACAAATGTCTGGGACTTTATGATAGTAACGGTTTAGACATTCCGTAGTTGGGAGGTTATCTGAACAGGCTTTCCAGAGGAATAGTTTTACTTTAGGCGGCACATCAACATTCCAATTATTATAATCATAGTTTGAATGAGCACGGGCTCTGACAGAATTGAAAGCAGTTTTTGAAGTGAAATTTCCTTACTGGTTGGGAAACCAGATAACCGAGTCAGGAACCTGGGAGGAGGGAATATAGATTTTTCGGATAATACTTAACCACATTTTCAGGGAGGAATTGTCTAAGGGAGGAAGTGTCCCATTGTCTAGAGCTATTAATGAAGTCAACTACTTTTATGTGGGATAGGTTAGGTGAAAAATATTCCTTTTATATTAGTGTGGGGGATCCAATGATCATCCCAAAAGGAAATATGATCACCATCTCCTACGGACCAGAGGACATTTGAGAAGAATTCAGCCTTAACAGTAAGAAGTCTATTGAATTGCCAAGAGAATTTGTGAGATTTCTGAATATCCTCGAGTCGGCTATTTTTAATGTATTTTTCATAAATAATTAAGCACCATAAAGATTCTGGGTTGGAGAGGAGACGCCAAAGCAGTTTCATTTGCAAAGCTTTATTGTGTTCAAAGGATTATCTTATGTCCAATCTTATTTTTAGATAAGAGCATAAGGAGCCAAGCTCCGTACGTTGTTTCTCTTTTCTATGAAATTTATATTGATGTTTTAGTTTGTAAGTGTTCTTCTATTCATGTTAATTCATACTATGTTGATGTGTTTGCTTCCATGATTATCATCTTATTGGTTTGTATGATTGATTAGATTGACAACCTAGACATTCATGATTACTAGCATACTATCATTTTAGAAAAACCCTTTAATTTGTTTTTAGACTAGTTGCAAACATAAGTTAAAGGAGGAACCTAGACATTCATGATTACTAGCATACTATCATTTTAGAAAAACCCTTTAATTTGTTTTTAGACTAGTTGCAGAAATAAGTTAAAGGAGGAACCAATACACCAGACACACCTATTGGATCTTCTTAATTGTTAAATTTTGTAGATGTCGGTGTGTTGGCTCATCTCAAGGATTAAGATTTGGAGAAGCATGGGTGTGGCTCGTTCTAATTATGTCTATTCTTATTATCAAACGTGTTATACTGGGTTCTAGTTAGCAAATGTAGGATATGAATGTACCTTTAAATAGGGCAACATAAGGATTAATATGAATAGGTGATAAAGAGCACAATAATCTAATCTAAAACGGAGATATCGGTGGATTAGGAAAGAGAAACAATAACTCCAAACATAATTATAAACAATTCAAACAAATCGAAATTGAGTTCTGCAACACCTAAAATATTGTTAAGTTTTATTTGTGGGATCGACTCCTTACTTCCAGTTACTACGGTTGTTTGGTTACGAGGATAAATTATTACTTTGATAGTTTGTGTGTACCATAACGCGCACACGGGAGCACTTCAGAAAGCCGCGTGTTTCAAATATGCTTTCAGGAAATTCAATGCATGGTACACATTTCGGAAAATCTATTACATCCCATTGCTACATAACTTCATTACGTCCAATGCTACCTTAGCTACTAGGTTTAACTTCATCATGCTGACAAAATAGACGATGACAAGAAGAGGGTTTATAATTGGAGATACCATTGTTTCTGGTACAGAAGTTCCTATAAAAATGGGAAATTCCCTACCTTTGGGTGCGGTTTGAACTATGGATTTACGTAATTGGAAGTAACCAATTAGGTTTACGACAAAACCTATAAATCGATCATGGATTCAATTTGAGTACCTCTAGAGGATAGACCTCAACAGAAAACTGAAGAGTAATGGCAGCAAGTGATTGAGTTCAGTAGTTCCTCATATAAGTTATTGAATCTAGAGATATAGTAATATGGAGAAGACAAAATTGTTTTGAGCACTGATAGAACCGGAAGCGCCCCTTCTTTCAAAGAGAGGAAGACGGGTTATTCACATTTCATTTGATGGTCAGAGGCGGATTGAAAGCTAAAAAGTGTCTAAAGATTCCCCGGGGAAAAAGAGAGATGTCTTATACGTTACCAACAATATTCTATGTGGAAGTATCGACGTAATTTCATAGAGTCATTCGGTCTGAATGCTACATGAAGAACATAAGCCAGATGATGGAACATGAAGACCTAGGATGTAGAAGATCATAACATGAGTGATTTGGCATATTGGGATTCCTATATACCTGCTCATGTAGTACTTCATTGCATGATAAATAGAAGATCCATCTGCATAGATATCATCATCTACATCCAGAAAGCCGTATACTTTGGAAGAAGCTTGTACAGTTTAGGAAGGGGTTTTGATTGATCAAAAAGAAGAATCTACTTCAACTGATATGCCCTTAGGCACGACCATGCATAACATAGAAACCAAACTTTGAGAGTGTGGACAATTAGCTAGAGCAGCGTGTGCTGTAGCAAAACTTATTGCAAAAGAGGGGAAATCGGCCACATTAAAATTACCTTCTGGGAGGTCCGTTTAATATCCAAAAACTGCTCAGAAACAAAATCTAGGAGACAATACTCCAAACCATGAAGAGGTCAACATGTCAACTAAACACACTCCGTAAACAGAAGAATTAGAGTTGTGTGTAAGCAAAAGGGACGTATTTAAGGTAGAAGTGGACAAACTGCGTGAATAGCTTAGTCATGCACATCTGCAAATTGAAAAGTTGAACACTTCCTGGGCTACTGAGAAAAGCCGCCTCGACGACAGTGCACAAGTAATTCAGAACATGCAGACTGAGCACGATGCCATGTTAATGCGCGAGAAGCGTACAGCCTGTATATTGGCTGAAACGCTAGCACGTGAGAGTCATCTATAAACTTTAGATTGTCAAACAACGTGCTACCATGATTTAGCACGCACAATATAACACTACAGACACAACTGAAATGGTCTGATGATGCCCTCAAATGACAACAAACGTGTTGCCAGTGTTGTGTAGGGAAGCGTTCAACGCATTCACTCTAGGTCAGACTATTCATAGACATCTCAACTTCTTCATCGGAGTCCATCGTCAAGAATAACGAGTAGGGTCCTCAAAGGCATATCTTTATGCTAACAAGGTATGTCGGGCATTGATATTCCCTGACTAAATTTCCAAGACTAGATTGTTTATAAGGGATTTGGTGATGAGGAGCCCTTCGAGGACGCCATTCCAGACTTTATTGAGGAGTTCGATGAGTTTGTCACAACGTTTTTACAAAGTCCATGTGCATAACAACTTCTCAAAGACACAACTGAACAGACCGGAAACAACTAAGAAAAGTTAAGTTTTCCTCTCATTTACTCTCCATTTTTTTTAATAATGTCACGAAACACAGAATTATGGTCTTTTAAGGTTAACTCGTATTTGTTTACACGAACTTGGTTATGTTAGCTACATATTTATATTCGTTCCATATTACTTAAATCACTACCTTCGGAAATATCATTCGGTAACTTGAAACAATTGGAACCCAACTAATGGATACACAAAAGAACGACTTTATTGAACCCTCAAATACATTCCTTCCTAAACGAAACATATTGTTACGTATAAAAGACTCTTTTCTACCCTACTTTAAAAATATCAATTCAAACAATTTCCGCAGAAGTACAACTGCCAACAGAAATAGGAAAACCAGACCGAATATGGTAAATGACAATTGTTTACACAATAAAATAAAATTGGAAAAACTATGAGGAAAACTGTCATGATTATTCATGTTCAAGATAAGTTGACATTACAAAAAAAGTCATCGGTAGTCACCATAAAAACGGGCACGTCAAATCAAATACACCACAAGCGCAAATATACGACGTCGATTAATCCTCATACACGTGGTATAGTTACACGTACTTATACTACAAAATGCATATCATGTCACATCTAAAAAAATAATTAAAGGAAGTACACCCTACAAGAAAGTAGGCCGAACAGATTCAATTATGCTCATCGGGTTTGCAATAACTTGTTACTGTCTTTACTGGACGTAATGGATTACACCCCCTCACCCATACACGCACAAGTAACAAGAAAAATTGTGTACAGATACAACAGTGAACGGTTACTCTAACAAAATAGACCCACTTTAAAAAATTACCATGCAAAATAGTTGACATCTATAAATTAAAACTCGCAAAAGATACTACATGTTGATTAATAATAAACAAGTATCTAGATTAATATAAAAATTAATAGTAAATATTTTCATGTCATTATAAAAAAAACACTTGTAAGATTAAATCATGTCTTGACTGGGTGTGTCCAAGATATGTCCGATTTGTTACCTGTGTCTGAAATATGTCCATGTGTGTCCAGACATAAGTGCTTCCATGTTTCATAGGTGGGTAATAAGGATATGTATGGCAATCGCTATTGCAATCACTAGGTAATGAGTACTCATTATGGAAGGAATTAATGGCTTTATGATCCGTAATAGAGATGAAAGCTAGAACATAGTCAGATTCCCGGAGACAATTACGGGACTAGCAGTGAAATTGAATTGAGAGATAGAAATAATTACATTACCAGTTAAGCTCCGTATCCAGGTTGCATTAGAACGAACAAAAGGAATTGGCCTTACTATTCGATTGCACAAGCACTGAATCATTTATACACCAAGATCTGATCGTCTCTATGGTAAGCATTGTCTTACCTTCAGCAAACCCGTCTTCAACCTAAGACAAAATGCCACACAACATCAAACTATTGAGTTGAACACTGATGCGTCATGCGTGTGTGTAAGGTTGGCCTATTCTGTTGGGGCACTGATGGCAGAATTGTTGCCTGTTCAATGGGGATCATACACTGGAGCGGTCCTTGAAAGTATACAGGAATTGTCTAAACAAGTTTTTGTTATGTTCATTCATTCATGTTAGTTTCACTCGAATATGTCACACCTTTCCTAGACGTACATCTGATATATGTCTAGTTTGTAACTTTTCACAAGGCATTCTTGACCTTAAGATAAGGTATTGGTTTTCAAAAAGAAAAAGAAAAAAAGTGCACGTTTCTAGGGTTCTAAGAGCACCTTGCGTCATGATATATTTCATCTTTTCTGTCCAGAAGTTTATCAATGAGAAAACACAGGTAACAAGGAACTGAGAAAACTACTGGGCGGTACTTAAAAAAAGAAGAAGAAGAAGAAACAGCTCACACCACAACCCCCTTCCTATTTATAGTTAATCCAAACTCCATGAATAGAAAAGTCAACTATTAGTTTGAGCAATTCCTGGATTGGTTTTCAAGTTGCTACCAAACCAACCAGAAAGTAGTAATGAGCAAGCCAATTATCCAGAAGCCATCACAGCCAATCATCTAGAGTAGGATTAAAACATATAGGTCATTTGCCATCTCAATTGGACAAGATGACATGAAAAATCATGATCAACCCATCAAAACCAACACTTTTCAAACTAAATTTTCTCTTTGCATTTTTCAGCTAAGCAAGAAATTTATGCTCAATAAATGCACAACTGAAAGGAGATATTATATCAAGAAAGACTACCACGGAATTTTTATCCATCCATAGAGTCCACCACTTACAAGAAGTGGGTCCAACATATTAATACAACCCAACAAAGCAGGAAATAAAATGGACAAAGAATTTAGAAAGAAACAACATTTCAACACCATATACCATACAAGATATAACAGACAACTACAATCATAGTGATTGAAGATTATCTGTTTATTTACATAACATCAAATAAAACAGAGACAATCTGCCTCCATCTACGGATGCTAATGCTGGAAACTTCTCCTAATTCCTAAAATGCAGAGTTTATATCAACATTCAAAGATTTTCCCTCCATCAAACGGCTAAGATACTTAAAGCTGAAAGGAAAGTCAGAAATTTCATAATATACAAGGTCGTTATCATCTTTTCACACGTTGAACAATGGAAATCCAATTGCCAAGAACAATAATCATATTTGCTGAAGTTATTAGCAATAGAGTCGACTGTTAGTAAGTCTTTAATCCAAGACCATGCTTACCATGAAGACAAGCAGACTTGGTGTATAAATGAGCCATTTTCTTGGACTTGTTCATCCTTGCACATGTCCTCTTCCCCAGCTTCCTCATTCTCTGCTTATCTAGACGATCCAAAACTCCCCGTGGCACTAACTCATCGTCCACATAGCTTTCGTACTCACTGTCATCTTCATCCTTGTGAGTTTCAATACCTTTACTATCTTCCCAATCCCAGCAGCTACAACGCTCTGCTTCGGTAGGATTCAAAAGTATGTTTATTAGTCCTACCATTGACAATAGGGATTCCTAGATACTTTTCCAGTTTTGTTGTAATGGGGATGTTTAAAATGCTGGCCAGATTTTCAGCACTTTGTTTGGAAACATTCTTCGAAAATTGGATAGAGTTTTACTATAATTAATGCTCAGTCCACTGTACAAAGAAAAGTTCTGGAGGAAAGAATTAGAATACCTGTGGCATTCCCCAAGCCGGAAAAAAGAACGAGGCGTCTCGGACGTCGATTCTGGAAACTCCATTCAAATTTTCTGAGTATATATAATTTAGGTTTGTAGCATTAGCATCAGCAAAAATGATTGTATCATCAGCAAAGCTTAGAAAAGGAACAACATTACCATTTCTGGTGAGCTTAATTCCGACCCTCCTGTCTTGATTTAATGCTTCTTTTTGTAACGTTCTTGCGAGGATGAACAGGAATAGAGCAATCGGGTCACCTTGTCTAATACTACAAGAGGGGGGAAATTCTGGGCCTGGTTGATTATTAGTGAGGATCGATAATTTGGTAGTAGTGATAAGTTGTTGGATCATACTTATCCATTCTTGAGAGAATCCAAAAGCGCGTAGTACTGTAAAAAGAAAATTCCAGTTTAGTTTATCATAGGCTTTTTCAAGATCGATTTTGATAGCCATCCATTTTATAGTTTTTGAATTGTTATTATGGAACGAATGGAAGATTTCATGCGCTGCAAGGATATTATCGTGAATAAGTCTACCCTCCACGAATGCACTTTGAAATTTCGAAATAATTTTTGGCATGAGAGGTTTAATTCTATTGAGCAAAAGTTTCGATAGGATTTTATAGGAAGAGTTACACAAACTAATAGGGCGGAAATGATTAATGTTAACTGGATTATCTTTTTTAGGGACTAATGCTATAAAAGCATGATTCTAGTGAGAGAGTAGTCTTTTTGAGTGAAAAAAAAGCTTTGACTGCCTCAAACAAGGAGGGCCTAATGACGGTCCAAAATTTTTGTAAAAGTCAATCGGGAACCCGTCTGGGCCTGGTGTTTTGTTTGGTGGTTGCTCAAAGACTGCATTTTTAAGTTCATCTAAGGTAGGAGGCTTCAGAAGGAGGACGTTTTCAGAATCCGAAATGAGATTTGGGATTATAGATAGGTCTAGGGCTGGGGAAGAGGCAGATCCCATATTAGAGAATCGTTTCATCATTTCCTTTGTAATTTGTGTTGAGATCTCTTCTTGAGAAGAGAGAAGCAAACCGTCAGACGTTTGAAATCTTAAGATAGATTGTCGAAATGATTGGATTTTAGCGACCGCGTGAAAGTAGCTAGTATTGATGTCCGCCTTATTTACGTAATTACTCTTTGCTTTATTCTTCAAAAACTTAGTCTGAAAGGATGTTAGTCGAATAAATTTCCTAGTGTGATTTTCAATTAAGATTTTGGTGCGATCGTTGTAGGGGTTATTAAGAAGGTTTTTATATAAATTTTCTAGCCGATCTTCCGTTTTCTTTAATTGTTCAAAATTGTTCCTAGTGTTTTTCCTGGCCCAATCCTTGGAGTAAAGCTTGAGTAGTTTGAGTTTATTAGAGAATTTGAACATATAGGATCCAGACATTTTAAATCTCCAAACTTTGGTAACAAGGTTCTGAAAAGATCTGAAATCAGCCCAGAAAGACTCATAGCGAAAGGGTAGCTTGATTGAGTTGTTGGATTTTCCTATAGTTGTTGAAATGAGACAATGGTCTGAAGACGTAAATGGATAGTGTTTTGTAACTGAACTAGCGTGGATGTTGTGTAAAGAAAAGTGGATCAGCACACGGTCCAATTGTTCTAAAATGTTATTGTTAAAAGCGTTACTTTTACGCCATGTGAATGGGAACCCTGAAAAATTTGAGTCAATAAGCCCTAGATTATTGATTATGTTTTAATCGGAGAAATCTGCCAGGCGTCGGCATCAAGCCACCAATCTTGTCTGATGGAAAAATAATGTCATTAAAATCACCAATTAGAATACAAAGGATATTGATATTATTGATATTATACTCAATGTTTTCCCAGAAGACATCCTTTTCATCTTCCCGCAAAGGCGATAAAGAAAAACAAGAAGGATTTGATTGTCTTCGTGTTGGATTTCCGTGTAAATAACGTTTTGGTTTACCTAAGATTAATTTGAGTGTCTTCGTATTGAAGTTGTTTTTATGTAACACCCAGAGTCCGCCACGGGTGGCAATCGTCGGGCACCAAAATATAGAGTCGAATCTTATTCTTTTTATTTCTGATTGAGAAGGCTTAGTTTCAACTTTTGTTTCAGCAATACATAAAATATCAAAACGATTAGTATTTTGGATGAAATTTATTTCTGTAATGAAATTTGCTCTACGGGTACTACGAGAGTTCCAAAAGGCGATATTCATGAAAATAATGCGAGAGACCTGCTACAAGTCCAAAGCGCATTCACATAAATATTGCCCATTTCACTAGAATCAAATATGAAAGTTACATTTGTACAGTTCAAAACCTCATGGCCAAGTCTAAACAGTGGAGCACAAAGGAAATAGGCCCAACAATAGCCCACAAAATGGACCAGACAAGGCCCATTTCCACCATTCGAACCTGGAGGCCAAGGTAACAAGGGTTCTGAAATAATGTCAAGTGTTGTGTCAAGAAGCTTGTTAAACAAGCAAGGTTTCACAATCTGTGGGGCAAAAAAAATACCACAACGATCAACTGTAAATGGAAAAACCAATTGAGGGGCAAAGCAGCCACCACAATAACGAATATACAGAACTAAGGGAATGTAAATGGAGGTTTCAAGGGAGATGTCACAACTGCAATAGATGAAATCAGAAAACAGCAAGAGTGGTGCCGTAAGGCCACCACTAAAGAGAAGGGGAGAAGACCAACAAATTCGGCACACCGCAGCAATAGAGACACGGCCACCATGCAGAGGACGGGTCAGGACAGCTACAGCCAGAGACCGAAATCCAAACAAGAGAAAACTTGCAAGAGCATAAAGAGGAACACCAGAAAGAGCAAACCAATACAACACAGAGAATACAATGAAATTAAACAAGAAAGACTGTCAAGGAAAATAAGCAAAAAGAGAATCCATTTCCTTGTTTAATCGATGCACAATAATACAAGGATTCATAATGCAAGATCCATAAAAGCTATTCAAAATAAATATAAGTTTGTCTAGGGTAATGTCAAGGTTTGTTTCATAGAAATTAAACAAAGCATATATTTCAAAGGTAGAAAGCAAAACGAAGCCATATTCAGACTTTGGGCTTAACACTACTGCTTTTTGTTACTCTGTTTCTGGGTTGTGGCTTCCTCATCAGACTCCTTCCGCTTGGACTCTCCACCCGAACCAGACAAGTTGTCTTTACCTACGATGTCAATGTTGTGGGTTTTCTCAACGATAGAATTGTTGGAGTTGTCAGAGATCTTCGGGGATCCAGCAGGAAAGGAAGGATGCGCTAGCACCACAGGTTGAGCCACTGGAGAGGCCGGGGGGCCATGTTGAACTGAGGATGGTAAAAGTACTGTTGGGGATGGTTACGGGCCTGCGGGACTGAAGGCGGAAGTGTGGAGACATCATTACAGGGACTTGGGAGATGTGAGTGTATTGCTGATGGGCGTACGTGGATGGGTCAAACTGTTGCATAGGGAAGGTTGCAAGTTGATAGTTCACATGGTGGGGAGTTTGTGGAGGTTGAGAAGAAGCAGAGGGAGGGGAGTCAGTCACCAGGATGGCCTTTCCTTTTGCTTCAGACCGGGCCACCTCAGTTGGATCTTGAGGAATGGGGTCAGTTTTCAGGTTGAAAGAGGAGGAGCTCTTAGTTATGAAGTTAGGGCCTTTGGGCCTAGGCTGCACCTGCATATTTGGGCAAAGGCGCTGCAGGAGAGGGCCAAGGAGGTACTTAGCAGTCTTTCTACTCTGTTCAGCCTGCTCTTCGGTCTCGTGAGGTTTGAAGGCATGAATAATAGCAGGGAGATTGTTAAGGAAGCAAAGATCAAAGAAGTGATCCTCCTTAACACAACAACCACAGCCCGGGGAATAACCTTTATACCACATTTTAAAGGTGAGGGGTTTACCTTTGATTCCTATGATATGAACATATCCTTCTGGTTCTGGGAAAGGGAGATTAGCACAAAATCTGACGAATTTTCTCTTGTTTTTAATGTTGGAACTCTCATCATTTCTGATGAAGGTTCCAGCATTGTTACCATTAAAGATTAACTCAAGAGCTTTATCATTTTGAAGTTCAAAGGGAAGCAGAGGGAGACGCAACCAGATGTCAACAGTGGTGATATGGGTAGAGATAGGGTCAAAATCATGGGTATAGGGGATAATGAGCATGAGCTTACTTTGCACGTGGTATGGACGGTTTTCCTAGACTAAGTCTCGAGCTTCTTTGTTGGCAAAAGAGAAGAGCAACCAATGGTTTCCTAACTCATCCACCTTGACGTCCCCCTTGATTCCTTTCCATGCATCCTTCAGCTTCATCAGAATTGTGGCTGCAGAGATGGACGCTTCAGTGTCTACCATGCGTGTGAGGAGGGAAAGTTGCTGCAAATGATTCATCTTCCTTTTAACTTCAGGGAGTTCGTATGGGTTTGGATATGGGTGATTGCGGATTGGCACCATTTGCTCAGAAATGTTAAGAGTTGGTTGGACAGAGGTCTGAGTGGGAAAGGAGGGGTCTTCAGAGGAGAAGACCTCAAGATCCAGCTCAGTAAGGGTGGTGGTGGAAATGGGGGGAATCTGAGGGAGGGTTTCATCCGAGGAGGTAAAAATGGTGGGTTGTGGCTCAGTGGTGGGAGAGAGGGTCATGGTGTTTGTTGGAGAGTTGAGTGAAGGTGGATCATCCATGTTAAAGTTCATGACAGCTTCAGCATAAGTGAGGTCTGGCATCAGGAATTCCATAGTTTGAGTGAAGATATTTTGAATATTGTGAGGAAAGTGAGGGAAATGATGAGTGGTATGAAATGAGTTGCTTCTTAGGCTAGAAGAAGTGGTATTTGTAGGGTTTGGGAGGATTATTCTGAGTGAGAGGGTTCTGTAGATTTCTAGAAAGATTGTGATCATAGAGTTTTATGTTAAGAGAGAGTTGAGAAGACTGAATTATCTTATTATTATGGTTATTATAATAATTATGGTTTGAACTAAAAATGATGTTCAGTTCAGTAGTACCATGGTTAACAAGGTTCTTATAGTTAGAATAAATGTCCAGGGAATTCCTATTGAATGAAGAAATCAAGAGGAAGAAAGACATCTCCCTGAGAATACTTTGAAAAATCAAGGGATGAACCTAATTGGTTGTAGCATTATACGAATTCACTTGGATAGGGGTAATAGATAATAGATGGCTTAGATAAATATTATAGTTTTGGTTGTTAACATTGTTGCTCCTGCTAAGGAGATTCATCAGAAGAATGAGAAACAATTCACAAAGAAAGTTTCTATAAATCCATAATCTATCATTAGTAATGTTTTTGTTATTCCAAGTAACTAGGTTAGGGCTAGAATTTATTAATTGCATATCATTGATAATAATAGTAAAGGAAAATGTATACAATATGGAATTTTCAGGAGATTGTGTCATTTGGCTTTCTCCCCAAACAAATTGGTTTTCACCGAAGAATAATAAATGGACAGGTTGGTTTTCACCACGAGAAATTGAAACGGCATTAATAGAGTCAGAATGATTAGGACCCCAGCAGGGCAACTCAGAGAACGACTCCAAATAACACCAGAAGAAGAGATCTGGACTCTTTGAGGGCCAATTTAAGTTGCATGGCTTCATGCAAGACCCAACCAGAGAGATCCTAGTCATCAGCAAAACAGATGGGACATGCAAACTGGGAGTGCGAGAACTAACCTGGAAGGGAAGAGGATTTGAGAAGGGCAATCGACGGGAGGGCTCCAACAACCTAGCGCCACGCCAGCTGAACAATCCACCTCGAACAGGAGCGGCCACCGTGGAGAAGCGCCATAGGGCAGCTGAGCAGGGGCCGAGGCAAAGCGGGAATTCTTGAACATTAATGAAGGAGGCGTAAAGGCGAGCTTTCCACTGGGTTTGCAGAGCATGGGATTCGGGAGAAGGAGGGGAATGATTGAGGGCTAATAAGCTACAATTAGGGCTAATAGGAGGGGGTAGGGTTCATTTTTCACTGGATCTCTGCGTATACGCATAGGGAAAGCTACTGGGAAGGGCAATCGCCCCTCCCAAACGCAGAAAACGAGATCTAGCTAGTGGAAGGGATGATGAATAGTATCTAGGGTTTGAGAGAAGATTGGAGATGAACAGTAGAGAGCGTTTTTTCTTTTTATCAGTTATGCTATTACAAATTGTTTGACGACTTCTTTATAACAGTTTTTTTTCGTTATATGGATGAGAACAGAAATCTGAATAGAGATTAAAATTTTAGAGAGCCGTTTATTTTGTTTTAGGGTTATTTGTTATATATCTTATCAATTATAATGTGGTTATTTAAAATAAGGTATTTTAAAATTTTGGATATTGCATCAAAAATAAAAGAAATTCCTAGAATAATATCATGATGATGGACATTAGTCGAACGTCATTTTCTTTCAAAACCTACTTATAAACAATAATATCATTATAATTGAATGTGTCGAACTAACCCTTAATTTAACTGTCCTCATTAGGCTTTTAATACTTTTACAAATCAACGCACAAGCAATATTGTCATATTATGTTTTGACGAAACTATATGCACTAGAAACAATATTTATTTTCACCTCTGAAAATAAGATCTAATTTTACTTATCTGTGCATGTTGCTATAAATATTTCCACTTGATTATTATATTAATTTGCACTTTTTCATAAACACTTGCACTCGGTGTCATAGTAATTTGCATGAACATGATAATATACGTAGTTTGTTAGAGCATCTTTAGTGGAGGCTTTAAGTTGGGGGCTTAAAGTCCCACTTTTTGTCTCCATTTAATCTTTAAGCCCAATCATAATTGTGAGGTGTATAGCGGAGGATTTAAGTTTTGGGGCTTTTATGATTATTTTACATAGTTATTAAATGAAAGTTAGTAGAATATTTCATCCTTTTTACTAAAAGATATTAGTAAAAATATCATTATTTTTCCTTTATTATATTTAAGCTACAATCCAAAAAAATTAAATTTATGAAATATTATCAAAATGGGTGTCTATAGATAGAGAAAAATATAATTAGAATATTAATAATTTTTTTCAAATTTTTTTAATGTACAGATTTTTAAATAAATCAATTTTTTATATATATATACGAACGGCCAGATTTTATCTCGACCGTCCGTTGCGCCACGCTGGCGTCGCCCGATAATTGGGCGCCGCGTGGCTACTTCACATGAGATAAAGCCCTTCACACCGGGGCTTTATTTTCCCCACATTTTAAAGCGCAAGGGTTGTTAAATTTGGGGCTTTATCTCATACCCCTTTTATAATTAAAAATATTTTAAAAGCCCTTGAGATAAATCCCCCACTACACATGCTCTTAGGATTCAGTGAAGATCCTATTTTTATTTTGATTGTCTCTCCTGGAAATTTTAAACACTATATACACCAATCTGTAATGATGATATTAAGTCATGTGTTGTTTAGATATTTCAAATATTGGATCACGGTTTTATATTTTCTTTATTCTATATAAATGATTGTGGCTACAATGTTCAAAATAGTATGACTTCAAAAGCTCATGATGGTGTTGGTGTGATTTTTTGGAGATATCTATCTCGTAATAGAGAACTGATGAAATCTTAAGTAAAAAGACTCAAAATATCATTCTCCAAAAACCTTTGGCAAAGCCCTTGAACACGAACCCAAACAGGAATAGAAGCAATGTCTTTCTTTGAAAAAGCAAACATAGGAGGTATAGTCTTAACGATGAGCGGCTTTACATACATTAAATAAGGGCCATTACGAAGCAACTTCTCCATTTCCTCTTGGGTTTTGAACCGAAACACAATCCAGCTGTCCTCAATTGTGTACCTCGCAGTAGTACCCCATTCACGCATTAAATTATTCAACATAAAAGCATTAGGAGTATAACCGACATAATGACCAATCAAAGCCCAACCCCACGTATCAAAACTATTCTTGCCCTTGCTAACATAAATAGTGACTCTCTTATAAATAGAGGATTCGGAAAAGTGAAGTTTACCTCCACACTTTGCATTCGAAAACAAACTCTTTGACCTCTTGGACCAAGCTGAATTACGTGGGAGGGAAGCCTTCGAAGGAGCCATAGGATCACCCTTTTGCGCAGCGAAGACACGAGGCCTAGCCCCATCCGCGCTCGTTCCAATGTGACCAACAAGAGAAGGGTGTGTCGGAGGAGCGTTAGCAACAGAATCACCATTATGTCCCTTATCCGAATTAGTGATCATAGATGGACAAACATTGGCAGATGAAGAGATATCAAGGTTAGCTGGCAGCCGAGTACTTTCATTCTCTTCACTTTGGTTAGCATGCACATCCGTCAATGGAATAGGAATACCTAACACTTCACTCAGTTGAGCCGAGATGGCACGTGCAACCAAATCAAGACCTTCTTCTAGGACATCAGGATCCTTCACAACCACCTCGAGATTCTGTTCATGACTCGTATCATCTAGAATCTTGTCACCTTCCAACTCACGCAGCGATCCAACCTATTCCACCAATTCATTACCGACACCAGTAGACTTGAAAGTAACCAGCTGTAACTCCATATCATGCATTCCAACATCATTCTGATAACCAGTTTGCAGCGACACCGAAATAGTGGGAAAGACTGAAATATCGCACTCCATAAATCGGTTCTGATGTGTGAGCCATCCATCTCCATCATAGTTGTGTTTCGATAGCGAGATAGTCATTACATACTCCTTTCCAACCACCGCAACACTTGCTGCAAGATCTAATCTCACCATGATGCGCAGCGAAGAGATAGCGCCTTCTGCATTCTCCGAGTCAGTGATTACTGATTGTAGCGTCGTGTTGAACACAGAGCAGAATGCCCATAGTCGATGTGCTCTTACAGCAAAGACCCAGTCTTCTCTTGTAGCCTGCCTTCCCAGAATCTTCGATGCCAGAACAGAGTCAGGGCCATCAGATTCAGCATCAGTGACATAACGTGCAAAAGTCTTTAAATCAGTTTTGCAGAAATCAAGTGGACCGTCCATGGAACCTTGATGATCAAGCAACCGCAAATACAAAAACCTTAAAACAGAGAACATCGTAGAACAATCGCCCGGAATAGGCTCCAAATCGTCAACAACAGGATAAAACAAAACAGACGGAAACAGAGTATCCCGCCGTCGGTAGTGTAGGGCCACAGAACCGTCGCTTGATGCACAAAAACGAAAGGGATGCTAGGATGAGATAGAGACGTCAGATGCCGTGTCCCAAGGCTCGTGAGGATACCTTCGGAACACTGTGACCGACCCCTCGAGAGGAAGGGCCAGTGGTGCAGGCGGAGGTGCCGCCAGGGGAGAACAGCCGCACGTGGAAATACGAAGTTTAGGGTTTTCTAAAGGGAGCGTTTTAAGAAAATAGAAACTAAGATTATGCAAAAAGCATTTAGATTTAGACTTCTTAAGAGTTCTATAAATGTCATTATAATAATAGAAGTGTTTGTAATATTTTTAAAAGTGTGTAAAAGTTAATACAGAATATATTTTAGAAGATGCTTAATTCCTTTTTAGAATTCTTTGACCTAATTATGTTTAAAACTTATTGGGTATTTATTGTTTTAGTACACACTTGTCTAATTTCTTTAATCCAATTCTTTGCAATATTCAATAGGAATATAGAGGTATTTATTGTTTCTTAAACCACCCCCAATTATTCTATATACTAGGACCTTCGGGCCCGTGCTACGCATGACCCATATATATATATATTTTTACTTTTTATGGTTTTACATGTCTCATGTTGTGTTTATATTATTTTGTTTTTTTTTTGTTTTTTGACTCTCAATTTTTGTTGTCATGTTGTATATGGTATCGTTTTTTCAAACTTTTTTTTCTCTTTTATTTTATTTGTCCTATTTGGTTACCATGGAAGCCTTTTTTGTGTGTTTTGTACTTCATCTATTATTTTATAAGAATTCAATCCCATAATTAAATAATAAGCTTGTTAGTAACACTGACTTATTTTATGTGACTGACATTTTTTTGTAATTTTTTCAAATACACACCTTTTTTAATCCCTTAAGTGTCGTGTACCTCAACTTTTTTTCTTCTAGTTTTTTTTATTGTATGTTCATTTTAAATTTTTCTTGTGTTTTTGAATGTGTGTTTGTTTTTAGCCTATGTTTTTTTTATCGTTGATGTTCTCTATTCTTTTTTCCCTTAATAGTATCATGTACTACCCTTCTTTCTTTTGGCTTATGTCTTCTTATTTATTTTCTTTCCATTTTTTAATCTGCGCACCTTACTTTGTTCAATGCCATTAAGCATGTAGATTTAGACTCCTTAAAGTGGTCTGTAAATATCATTATAATAATAAAAATATTTTGAATCATTTTTAATTATAATAAAAGTGTTTGTAATATTTTGAAAAGTGTGTAAAATTTCATACTTTAGAAGATAATTAATTTCTTTTTAGAATTCTTCGACCTAATTACTTTTTAAAACTTAATGGATATTTATTGTTTTAGTACACACTTATCTTATTTCTTTAACCTAATTTCTTTGCAAAAAATCCAATAGAAATAGAGGAGGTATTTATTATTTCTTAAACCCCACATTTAGTGATTTGCACCACCTGGTCCACCCCTAATCTTTATATATACTAGTGATGGCATGCCCGTGCTACGCACGGGCTATTGTGTCTTTCTTTTTTTTAAGGGAAATTACTTTTATTGAAGAGTTGTGTGCTTCGCATGGGCTTGTGTTTGGGTTGCTGGATCTTTGTATAGGTGAAAACATATAATTGAGGTGACATTCTCCTTAGAAATTAATAGAATAATTTGTTGCTTTAACATACAATGTGCAATGCGGTCAAGCACATACTTGCAATTGAAGCTTTTTTTATTACGTAACTTGTGTGACCATGTGTGGTACTCCATGGATTCTTGTACATTACATTGTTTTTTATTATGTATGTAACATTTCGTTGTTATTATTTGAGCCTATTTTTTAAAGTTTTAAATTCCATTTCATCCACTATATTAACTAACATCGTAAAATGACAACAAACTATATACACATATTAAGAATTGAAGGTAATAGAAAAGATGGAAGAAAACATGCAGAAGAATAAAAAATTTATAGGAATAAATTGACATTAAATTTGACTTCGCTTTGATATTTATCATCTTTTCCCAATCATAAACCACCATTTTTTTATTCATATGTATAGACTCATGGTGATGGCCGCTCTTATGGGACTGCATGCGTGCACTCATTTCTGTATTTATAGAGTGATAGAGGCTATGCTTTGACTTCTGCAAAGAAGGGTCGGAACATAAAAAGAGAAAAGGTTTAAGACGGTTTTGAGAATGAGAATATTTAATTGTACTAAAGGATATGAAATGAATTACTTGGAGTCTTGGAATTCAAAGAGACATGTTAAATTCAATTAATTTGACTATTTATCTTCCATAATCAAGTAAAGGTTAATACAACTTCTATTTTATTGAGAGTTTTTCGTCTTTCTTTCGTATTTATTTCAGAAATGATCATAATGAAAATAAGGGTATGTTGAGAAATATGCTTAAAAAAACTCAACTTTATAAGGATTATGATATGATATGATGTATAGATTCATGGTGATGGGCTCTGTTATAGGACTATATGTGTGTGTTCATTTATTTATTTATAGAGCAATGGAGGTGATGCTTTGACTTGTGCAAAGAAGGGTCGGAACAAAGAAAGAGCAAAGGTTCAATACGGTTTCAGAATAAGAAAGGACTTTTATTTAATAGTAATAAAGGATAAAAAGTGAATTATGTAGACTCTTGGAATTCAAAGGGACGCAAAACTTAATTTACTCAATTGACTATTTATCTTTCCTAATTGAGTAGAAGGCTAATGCAATTTTCATTTTGATATTTTAGTTTTTCTTTCACACTTTTTTCCAAAAAGATGATTAAAGAAAATAAGGGCAACTGAAGAAATTTAAACAAAACCCAAGTTGAGTTTGAGGGCATACTTCTCAAATCGATTTAGATCTAAGAAGAAAATCGAGTTTCTGATGTAGAGGATCTCGTATGTGGGCAACTACAGAGCATACTTCTCAAATCGATTTAGATCTAAGAAGAAAATCGAGTTTCTGATGTAAAGGATCCCGTATGTGGGCAACTACAGAGCATACTTCTCAAATCGATTTAGATCTAAGAAGAAAATCGAGTTTCTGATATAGAGGATCCCGTATGTGGGCAACTACATAGCATACTTCTCAAAAGAGAGGAAGAGAGAGGAAGAGAGATGAAGAGAGGAAGATGTAAATTTACAATGGAGAATGTCTCTATTTATAGGCTAAGGAGGAGGGATTGGGCAATTGGGCTAACCAAATTGGGCCGAACAAATTAGGCCAACAACAATAAAATGTGACTTTGTGTTGGATTTGTGTAATAAATATGGATGAACTAAACATTTATGATTTTGTGCACAACCTAACTTTACAATATATTAGATAGATTAAGATAAGATAAGATAAAGATAAGATTAATATTAAGATAAGATAAGACTAGACTACATATAGATAGTTCCAATTTTCAAAACACAACCTATCTTTGTTTTTTCGCGCATTCGATCTGATTTTTTATATACAATGTTTACACTGGGATGCTATTTAGGGTGATGGCCAACCCGCATCATCACGCAAGATGATGCCACAAAACAGAGAGATAAAAATGATATTTCCTTTCCCTGAACCAGGAACACGAAGAATCACCATTTTAATACACAAATCAGGTATAGAACACCCGAAGACCTCATGAAAATGTTCCCGGATATAGATGATGTCATCTATGCTTGTGAAAGGAACCACATGAATGTCAGCAACCCGACTTGCCTCCCAATAGCAGTGGGATACTTTGGTACATGCCAAAGAAGACAATGTCGTACGGATATCACATATAATAATAGTGACGATCTGCCAAGGAACATGCCAAATTTGCTTAATGACATTAATCAGGGATAGATTATCACCCTTGGGAATAATATTGGTGAGTCATTATAAAAGGCCTCATATAAGACTGAAAGAGCTGAAGAATTCAGCATTGAGAGGAGTGATACATGGGATTCTGATGCGATTTAGAAATAGAACCCATCATTCATCATTTCGAAAGATACATACAATGTAGGTATCCCCTCACAGAGAAAAAGAAGCATCAAAATTGATCTTAGCCAATCCAAGAGGGGGTTTTGTCCGACAAATATATTTTTTCTTAGCTCTCCATTCCCTAGGTTCTTATGGTTGACGGGATCATTCATCAAAGTCATTTGCCAATTAGAGTATTGGATAAAGGCCATGCCAGAGGGCAACTAATTTTTAAATGGGAGACAAAAGATGATGTTATTTCGGAACTTCCTGATATAAAACAAAATGAAACACAATTCTCCATATCTTGTATTTCCCTCGAGGAAGTCATCGAAGTCGGTCTGAAAGGATACATAATTTGTGGTAGGTATGGTGGATCCGGTTCTGAAACATAGCAATCATTCCTAAAGTGAATGGACAATTGAAAAAGATATGTGATACATATTCAGATGAGAACTCACAAAGAGAGCATGCATTGGGAACATATGCCACAAAGCGTTTGAGCCTTTCGGTCGTATAAAGACAACCATAGGATGCTTAAGAGAGGAAGTTTTGGATTTTATGAGGAATTTTAAGTTTCCAAATCTTGGTCACCAGAAAGTTGTGAGAGGTAGGATTAAAACAAGTGATGAGCGGGAGGGCAGATTTGATGGAGAAGTTGATCGAGGGTGATAGCTACCAAATCAAACGATCATCAATAATGAAAGACGGTATGTAAATTGAATGATCTTATCAACTATATATATAGGGAGAAAGTGTAGCAAGATGGAGAGGATTCCACTGCCGCGTAGCGGTAATGAAAGCTCAAACCTTGAGGTTGATATCTTGAAAAGTATGCTCGAAGATCAATATCCGGAAACCAATTATCAGTCCAAAAATAATGGAACGTCCGTTACCTAGAACTCATATCGTACCCGTACAGAAAATATCTCGTAACTGAAGTAACCTTGAGAATTGCCAGGTTTCTGGTTTTTTCATTTGTAAGAAAATAGAGTGGAATGACCTATGTATTTCTCAGTATTAATCCTGACCCACATATTGGAAGGAGTCAAGAGTATTTCCCATAGCAACTTCATTTTCAACAAAAAATAAGGCGAGAGGCCTTATATAAGCCTAAATCGCTTAATGTTTTAGGTTTGTAAATTTTCTCCCATGCAATAAATGGAGAGGAGTTTGAGTGAGGCTTGTTCCAAAAGAAACCCCTGTTAATATCATCAATTTGATTACACATCCCGGTAGGTATAAAGAAGCTTTCAATAAGATAATTTGTTTTAGCTAGAAGGTTAGACTGAATTAGAATGGTTCTACCAGCTTAGGATAACGAGTTCACTTTCCAAGATGAGAGTTGTTTCTTAAGCTTAGTAATAGCATAGGGAAAACAATAATTTTTTACCCTACCTGCAACAATTGGAATGTCAAGGCATTTTTTCATGGTTGGTGTGGCAAATATATAAAGAATTGATGCAAGATGCTCACTCTACATAGGTGGAATATTTGTTGTAGTTTGAAATGAGCTGTTGTAATAGTTAATGGCTGATGAGCGATATTTAGTATGGCGTAACGAGTGGTTGTTAGCATCATTTATCGGCATTCTGGTCATGGTTTACAGCATATCACCGTAGTCCGGACCTCGTAGAGCAAAGTGGTTAACACGAGGATTATAGGCATTTGAGATAAGAGCAAAGAAGATGCCCAAAGGATGAGGCACGATCGCACGTCTACGTAGGAGAAGACACTACAGAAGCCTAGGCGTAACCACGCCCATGATTGCCAGTGAAATGAGAAAAAACACCAGGGCGACCACGCATGCCCAGGCGCGCATGGGCTAGACCTGGGCCTACCGCGCCACTGCCAGGTTGTGACTCTATTTTGGACTTTTCTACGAGATTTCTTCGGGCCTTTAATTGCTTTCTGAGGAAACTTTGGGCTGGGCTTTTTATTAGTTTTTTTAGGATTTTTAGGTTTTATATATAGATGAAAGCTTTGCCTGCATATAATTATCCATTATTCCATACATTTCATAATTTAGGTTTTACATAGAACGAGGAGCGAGTAGTCTCCTTAGTTTTGTTCTCGAGACAGAAGCCCGCGGATTATTAGTTTGTAGACTTCTTCCTTGGTTCTATAATATATATTATTTGAGTTGTTTCATTCTCTTGTGCTGATTTATTATTGAATATGACATTTCTATCTAGATTAGCTACCTAGGTTGTTTAGGTCTAATTCATACTGCTAGGTTTGACTTGTCCGAGTTGGAGAGTCTTTCCATAGGGTAGCAAATCAATTGCCTGGACTAGTTGAACTTGTGATTGTATGGAGAATGATGATGTGTTAGAAACCAAGTGGTATTGCATGTTCCTATTTACTCTTGAACGTCATGCTGCCTAGGGATTAACCTTTGATAGTTTTAGGGTTGTATCTAGAGGTAAGGATTAATATGCCGAGTTGGATTATTCACTAATTAGGAAAAAGGATTAGGACAACCTTAATATATAATTTAGAGAATGAACCCAAATTGAATTAAGAAGTCAATGATGAAACCAATAGATCCAGTAGTGTGAATGCCTGATGAATAAAGTGCTTTCCCTTATTGCTTTCCTAGTTTAGATTAGTTAGTTTTCACCATCTTTTCCCCCTTCTTTGTTACTTTAAAGTTAATTACATTAAATACATAAGAATTGATCACAAGACTCTCTGAGGGATCGACCCTTGCTTATCACTCTACTTGTAGAGGTGTTAGTGAGGTATAAATATTACTTTGACAGGCGTAACGACAGTTTTAGCCGCTGTCAAATTTGACTTTGTTGTCAGGAAGTCTAATTTTCCTTTCTTGTGTTTTTGGTTTAATTAACTTTGGTGTTGGCTGTTGTACGACCAACACCCGTGCTACTGTTCGGTTTATTTGCTGAGCTCAGGAGATATGAAGGGAGAACAGAAGCCGCTTACTGAATGGGAAAAGATGTTTATAGAACAGCGTGAACTCAGAGAGAGGGTAGTGGAGCTTCCACAGAATGAAGTCACTGACTAAGTGGACGCACAGATTGAGGGATTAACATAGTCACTATTAGCCATGTTGGAAAATCACACCCCCACACTATGCGGCCATGTTAAGAGATTAACGCAGATTGAGAGAATGACACAATCACTATATACCATGTTGCCCACACTTGAGAGTTTACATGATGAGCTTCCAGGAGATGTGAATGAAGCTGACAAGGCTAATGCATTTGGGCGATACGAGAATCCACACCCTCGGTACGATCAACAGCAGGATGACTACTACTCGAGGTTTAAAGAATATCCCGATTTGAGCAGCAACAAAGGTGGGTGCCTCATAGTCTACAGCCTAGTATCCCCCTCCTACTCGGACTTTGAGGATGGTCATTGCCGAGCACCTCACAAGGAATAATCAGAATATTAAAGCAAGCATCCAGGAAATGGTCGAGCATACCACGCGAGAGAGCCTCTGGCAAATGGAGGAGCAGAGGTTGAAAATAAGGCAAGTAATGTCTACCTTGGAGAAGAATCATCCCGATGCACTGCAGCCTCATAAAATAGTCAATCCGAACATAGTCAGTATCAATACTATGACAATAAGCAGCAAACCAAACTCGGAGGACATGCATGCTTATGAAGAGGAGGTTGAGGCTGAAATACGAAAAGATGTGCACCCACAGACCGAGGAGCGCAAACACAAGCCAACCATTGCTGAGCAGCACGCTCACGCCCAGGAAACATGTGACCACGCAATGGCCCATGCAGCCTCGCGCGACCGTGATACAAAGCCACGCGATCGTGCATTGACGGTGATGGTTCCGGAAGTTCATGCGCAACCGCGCCCACCTCCGTGCGCCCGCACCGAGCCCTCTGATCCTACGCGTGACCGCGCCCCGTACATGCACGCATGCGTCCTCCTCTCTACCGATGTGCACGCTCATGCACCAGTTCCACATACTTGAGCCCGCTTCGCAACCGTGGTCCGTAAAGGTCTCCCTCAGCTGTTGAACATCGATGAGTAGGATCCAAGCCCACCATTAGATAACGAGGGAGAGTTGCTTGATTCGGGAGATGATCGCAAGCTGGGTCAAACTACCTACGTCCGTCCACACCTCTGAGTGTTCGGGACTCTGGAATCCCGAGCACATGTGTCTCATCATACAAATCACCTAAAGAGGCCATGCACGGTGATGAAGAAGAAGGAGAGAGGGTGGTATGTAAGAGAATTAGGAAATGGCGAGGTGCCAGATCCTATGTTATGAGGAAGAAGCGAGGATTCAAAGATGAGATGGACTTCGAGGGGCCATGTGGTAGTTGAAAGAGAATAAGAAGTCGGGTCTACTACTTTAACAAAAGGCATTGTCCGAGAGGCAACCCGTCAAAGAGGTAATTTTCTTACTTCCATTTATTTTACCTTTGTTCCTTATCTCACAATGAGGATATTGTATAGTTTAAGTGTGTGTGTGTGTGGGGGGGGGGGCTAGTAGTTTTTGAAATTTTAGAGTTATTTTTGAATTTTTAGAGTCGGTATTCATAGTTTTTCCCATATTTTGATGTTGTGTGAACTTCTATAATGGTGCATGAGTTTTGAATCTTTTTGCAATGTTTTACATGTTAATACTTCTAGTATGTATGATGAGTATATGTTTGAACAAATAGAGGACTTTGACTTGAGCATGTGGATTATGATTAGGATGCATTAGGACCAATACTAAGATTGCATGTTCACCATCTTTTCTCTAGTTTGTCAATATGTCATAATATTTTGCTTCCATCCTTTTTCATTACAAAAATAAAAGAAAAGAAAAATAAATAAAAGGTAGTGAACTCCTAGTGAAATCAGCCGAAAGGCATGCGATCTCCGTGGTGTGGAAGATCACTCCGGGTTCGATCCTCGATGGCTAATTAAGCAAAGAGTCTAATTAGTTAGACCGGACCGTAAGACGGACGGGCCCAATAGTGTTAATAAAGTGAAAAATGTGTGAATAAGATAAAAACGATCAATAAAAGTGCATGTGATATGGCTCGAGTTTAGTATGGTTGATGTTTGCTTTCGATAGTAGTGGAACTCGTGCATAGTTATCATAGATATGAAGCATGTTAGGACAAAATTAGTCGCTTATTTGATCTTTCGTTATTCACATTAATATATTACTTGGATAGAGACATTTTTAATATAGTTTGAGGATTCAAGTTAATGTGCTTGCATAGGATGAACATAGTTTAAAATATGAGGAGTAATTGACACCATTGTTGAGTTAGTTTAGAGTTTCATTGAGTCTTGCATTACTTATGAGAATTTCTATAGAGTCAAAGTCTATGTCTATGTTTTTGATGATTGCAGCTACCAAGAGCTAGAGTGTTGATTGACGACCACTTCAGTCATGTCTTCCATACTCCCTGAGATCGCCAAGTAGTTAGTAACAACTTACTCGAGGACGAGCAAGGTTTAAATGTGGGGTGTGTGATGAACTGTATCTAGTACGGCGTAACGAGTGGTTGTTAGCATCATTTATCGGCATATTGCATGGTTTAGAGCATATCACAGTAGTCCGAACCTCGCAGAGCAAAGTGGTTAAACACAAGGATTACGAGCATTCGAGAGAAGACTGAAGAAGATGGACAACTGATGAGTCACGATCTCACATCCACGTAGGAGAAGACGCTACAAAAACCTAGACGCGGCCGCGCCCACGACCCGCACAACTGTGCTCGTGATCGCCAGTGAAATGAGCAAAAAGGCACGGGCGCGACCGCGCATGTCCAGGCGCGCACGGGCAAGACATGGGCGCGACCGCGCCAGTTCCGGGATGTGACTCTATTTTGGACTTTTCTGCGAGATTTCTTCGGGCATTTTAATTGCTTTTTGAGGGAGCTTTGGGTTGGACTTTTTATTAGTTTTTTTAGGGTTTTTAGGTTTATAAATAGATGAGAGCTTTGCCTCCATCTAATTATCCATTATTCCATACATTTCATAATTTAGGTTTTACATAGAACGATGAGCGAGTAGTCTCCTTAGCTTTGTTCTCCAGACAGAAGCCCGTGGATTATTAGTTTGTAGACTTCTTCCTTGGTTCTATAATATATATTATTTGAGTTGTTTCATTCTCTTGTGCTTATTTATTATTGAATATGACTTTTCTATCTAGATTAGCCACCTAGATTGTTTAGGTCTAATTCGTACTACTAGGTTTGACTTGTCCGATTTGGAGAGTCTCCATAGGGTAGCAAATCAATTGCTTGGACTAGTTGAACTTGTGATTGTATGGAGAATGATGATGTGTTAGCAGCCAAGTGGCACTGCATGTTCCTATTTATTCTTGAACTTCATGATGCCTAGGGATTAACCTTTGATAGTTTTAGGGTTGTATCTAGAGGTAAGGGTTAATATGTCGAGTTGGATTATTAACTAATTAGGAACAAGTATTAGGACAACCTTAATATATAATTTAGAGAATGAACCCAAATTGAATTAAGAAGTCAATGATCAAACCAATAGATCCGTAGTGTGAATGCCTGGTGAATAAAGTGTTTTCCCTTATTGCTTTCCAAGTTTATTAGTTAGTTTTGACCATCTTTCCCCCCTTCTTTGTTACTTTAAAGTTAATTAGATTAAATACATAAGAATTGATCACAAGACTCTCTGAGGGATCGACCCTTGCTTACCACTCTACTTGTAGAGGCATTAGTGAGGTATAATATTACTTTTACACGCGTAACGACCATTTTGGCCATCGTCAATGGACAACCCCGAAAGATTGGATAAGTGTTACAGAATTCCATGAATGTAGTGCATGTTTCTTTTCGTGATATTTGCAAAAATAATTGTATCATCTGCAAAGCTAAGAAAAAGGAAGACAATTGCCATGCCTTGTAAGCTTAGTACCCACTCTACAGTTGACATGTTGAGCTTCAAGCTGAACAGTACGAGCCATATATTTTAATGCCATGATAAATATGAAGGATGCAATAGGGTCTCCTTGGCGGAGGCCACATTCCAATTGAAAATCCGAACCCGGAATACTCTTGACCAATGTTTAAAAGATGACGATTTGATACGGGGCATAACAAGTTTGATCTAGTTGTCGTGGAATCCGAAGTGACTGAGCACTTTTTTCAATAAAGGTCCATTGCAACTTGTTGTGAGCCTTTTCAAGATCAATTTTGATTGCCATCCAACCAAGGCTCCCCTTCTTTTTCTTATGGAAAAAATGGGAAATTTCATGAGCAATTAAGATGTGTCCTGAATTAATCAATTCTCAACCAAAACACCCTGCAAAGGACGAATAAGAGTAGGTAGGATCTGGCTCAGCCGATTGGCTAGTATCTCAGTGATGATCTTATATGAAGTATTACAGACAATAATTGTGCGACAATGATTAACTGTAGATGGCCATCAGTTTATGGAATTAATGATATGAATAATTGAACAATCTCTTGGAGTAAAGTTTTTGAGCAAAAAGTTGCTTGCGTGGTAGCAATAATTGAGGTCCTACTATTTTTCAATAAGCCTGATAGAATTCAGTGGGAAAGCCATCAGACCCATATTTTTATTTTTAGGGAGGCTGAATACAACTTGAGTGACTTACGATAATGTCGGCTAACAAAGTAACATTGAGTTATCATAATCATAATAAGGGTTAGAATAAAGGAAAGATCATTATCTCCAATTAATGAATTGTGCGATGGTTGATATCTTTGTTGCAAATCCTGAGTGATGGCATGAGAAATTTCTTGTTGTTCCGAAATGGATAAGCCATCGAGCATCGTAAACCGAGTGATTTGTTGCTTGAATTTCCGAATCTTGGCATGAGTATGGAAATACTTATTATTCTTGTCAGACCCAAGGGTATGATGGATTTTGCCTCTTTGCTTCCAGAAATTTTGCTGAAATTGAAGGTGACAATTATATTTAAGAAGATGGTTATGATATTTCCACTGGATGTCCGTCTGGAGAAGAAATTGAATGCATTGGGTTTGAAGGTCCTCTATCATAGTTTCCGAGCGGGTAAGATGTTCTTGGTTATTATGAGTGCTATGCTTGGACCAAGTTTTTAAAAGTTGTTTGATGATGCTCTAGCGCATAAATAGAATATAAATAAGAGAGAAGTGAAAATTATAAAACCAAGCCTTACGAACCCCTCAATTCATATGAAGGGTAATCATTCCATGTGTCTTTAGATTTGAGGGGACAACATCAAAAGGGAGGGCAACAATGATCAGAAATAGTGAAAGGCTTATGAGTAACATTAAGAACATCAAAATGATGAACTATAGAGTGATGAACAAACGCACAGTCCAACCTTTCATAGATAGTGTCCGTGCAGACCAGACCGATGTCAAGTGAATGAAAAACCAGTACAAGGAATAGACTGTAGAACGAATTGAGAGGAGAAATTTGGAAGTCGTTGGAGCCGTGAGATGGCGGGTGGAGAGCCCCCACTCTTATCATTAGCTATCAGAATATCATCAAACTCTCCAATAACGATAAATGGAAACTGAAGTTGATTGATGAGTGTGGATAGTAGGTCCCGTATTGTGGTTTGTCCCCGATGTTTGATGGTGCATAAATAAAAAATATGAGAAATAATACCACTGGGTCTGTAAAATGTGAAATGATAATATTATTAGCATTATAATTTACTGTGATGGAAGCACATGAAGGGGTGTTGGTAATTAGAAGTCAAAGGCCACCTTTTCTTTGATTAGCGGAAGAGATAAATATATTCTTTGATCCAAGTTGATGGAGAAAATTTAAATATGGAGGGTTTTATGCTTTGTTTCTGCTAAACATAAAAGGCCAATCTAATTCGATTTTTTAAGAAAGCTAATTTCAGTCCAGAAATGGGGATGATGAACACCGCAACAATTCCAATATGCAATATTCATGTAATAAGATTATAAATGATCCATATAAGAACGTGGAAAAGCCACAATATAATAGGGCAACCGATTTGTATACATAACCACAAATCTGAATACATGAGAAGATAGCATTGAGAAGGCAAAGATGCAAGTAGAAGCATAGGATGAGAATAAATCAAACACACACACAAACATACATAATTAAAATAGTAGAATGCCTAATCATCCCACTATAAGTATGGCCCGACGAGACAAAAGGGACAAAACCCAGATACTTACTACGTTTACATAGTCCTTACTACAACCATAAACACACCACACTATATTACATGCACACATTGCAGCTAATACAACTATATTAATCTAAAGAACCAAATCAATCACCACATTAAAAAACGCTCCCGCTGCCGGCCCTAACGTTACTCTGTCCTAGACGTTTTCCGGCGCCTCCTCCGTTCAACACCTCGTTGTGCCGATCGGGATTCCGCCGGCGTCCTCCTCCAGAGTTTGTCGACCAGAAAGGCGGAAATTTACCCTCGATTTTCGGCTACCTGGATTTCCGGTCGAGGGGTGTCGACTGGTTTGTGCTTCGTTTCTTCCTCGATCCTCCAAGTCGCAGTCCACCGTCCCTCCTACGTCGGCTTCCTCACAAGACCAACGTCAAAAGTACGGACATTAGCTTCGCGGTGTCGCTGTATCGGGAGGGAGGTATTTTCTTGGTTGGATTCGAGTCCTGCGTTGCCGTTCCTGCGTTACTGTGTTGTGTGGGGGTTCGACGTTCCTGCGTTGCCGTTTGGGGTTCTGGTGAGGGCGGCCGTCACTAGGGTTTTGGTGTGTCAAGTTACGTATTACCCACGCTATGGGCAAAAACAAGCGTAAAGGCAAATACTCGGCCTCTCCGGGTTCGAAGTCGGGATCGTCGTTGATTCCGCCGTCAAAGACGTCTCCTTTGGAGCGTACCCAGCTTTCTTTGTCTCCTGCAGTGGCATCTACTTCGATAACTAGGGCTCTGGTTGAGGTTGAAGAGCAGGAAGGGTTTTGTGCGGTTCATGCTTCGGATGATCTATCGGACCATGAGGTGTATTCGGTAGAATTTCTACAGTTACCAGATCCTTCGAGTAAGGTTGATACGACCGACATCAGTGCTAGTGGTGCTAAGCAGGTGCCTGCTAATCCTGCGAGTTCGGTTACTATGGGCGAGTTGCTTGGGTTACACGTCACTTCAGGTAATCCGCTTTCGTCTTCCGAACCTACCAATATTGCTCTACTTTCGGATACTGCTCGACCTCCTGTGAAGGCTGCGCCTTCTCTGATTGCTCCCGTGAGTGCTGTTCCGAATGCTTGGGGTCAGAAATCGAAGAAGATCTTCATGAATTCTGTTCTGGGAGGTAAGCTCTCTTTCATTCCTCCTACTTCGGTGCATGTTGCTATTAGCATTTCTGATGGTTTGCCTGTCGAGAGATTCTGGGGATGGTCTTTACTTGGTCAGTATGTGGGTTATAATCCTGGTCATCGGATGTTGCTTGAATTGATGCGTAGCTGGGGTGTTAAGGCTAAGTACAAGGTTGAGGAGGGTTGGCTAATCTTCTCATTTGAGTCTGAGATGGATAGAGATACGGTTCTTCTTGGGGGACCGTATTTCATGTTTGCCAGGCCTATCATCTTGAAGATGAGTCCAGACAAGTTCACGTTTAATTACCGTGACATTGCTACTATTCCTTTATGGGTTAGGATCTTTGGTTTACCAAAGAACTTTTGAACGAGTGATATTCTTAGTCGGATAGCTTCGCATGTGGGAAAACCTTTGTTTGTTGATACTGTCACGGACAGCAAGCTACAGGGGTCTTATACTCGAGTTCTTGTTGAGGTAAACTTTGCTGCTCCTTTTTCTAGAGGTGTGACCTTGGATTTTGATGATGAAGAATCTATTGCTGCTACTTTCTTGAAAACGAGCCTAAGTATGGCAAGGACTGTTTTCATTTCGGTCACTCGGATGAGTTATGTCAGTTTAAGGAGAAGCGGGATGATGTTGGTATGAAGGGTAAGCGGAAAGCACAAGGTCCAAAGGCAGCTACTTTGGCTACTCTAAAGGCTCCTGCTCCTACTCCGGCACCGGTTCACCCTGCTGAGACTGCCGATCCTTCTGCGAGTGTTGATGTTATGCCTGAGAAGAGTCAGGCTGTTGTTCAGACCAAGAGTTCACATAGTGACCCAGATGGGGTTCAGTCTGCGGATGTGGTGACTGGGGTCCATCCTATGCTGCCACAGGAATTGGTTCAGTCTATTGCTGTTGTTGATGATCAGGTTGGTCTACCACCCGGGGAGGACCTTCAGTTGGGGAATGTGACTGCTAAGGAGGCGTGTGGACTATCTGTATCAGGGGAGGAGATACGTAGGCTTGAGTCCTTCAATGATACAACGGCACCTACGACCTTGGCAGTTGAGCACTCTGCAAACATTCTCCATCTTCTAGTCCTCCTAATGTGGCTTCTATGGCTTTGAGAG